>NC_067250.2:232252467-232555498 GCF_019359855.2 Lolium perenne
AATGCAAGAAGGAAAGGTAATCTCTTATCTCTCTCGACAGCTGAAAACCCACGAAGCCAATTACCCCACCCATGACCTGGAATTAGCAGCCGTGGTTCATGCTCTCAAGACTTGGCGCCACTATCTCATAGGAAATAGGTGTGATATTTACACCGATCACAAAAGCCTTAAGTATATCTTCACCCAGAGAGAGTTGAATATGCGACAGAGGAGATGGATAGAGCTCATCAAGGATTATGACCTTAGTATCCATTACCACCCCGGAAAAGCTAATGTTGTTGCCGACGCCCTCAGCCGAGAACCATGTTCCCTTAACTCTCGTTTAAAAGTCGAGCAACCCATGCTGTATCAAGAATTCGAGGAATTTGGATTAGAATTGGTTAGCCATGGATTCCTTGCTGCCATGGAAGCCAAACCCACCCTTCAAGATCAGATCAAGAAAGCCCAAGTAGGGCATAAGAGTATTGAAGGGATCAAGCGTCGCATGACCAGGAAAAAGCTAGAAGGATTTTCGATAGACCCCAACGGTGTACTATGGTACAATGGGCGCCTCTGCGTACCCAATATCCCCGATTTGAAGAATCTTATAATGGAGGAGGCCCATAATACTCCCTACTCTATTCACCCTGGAGGATCCAAGATGTACCAAGATCTAAAAGACACTTTTTGGTGGCATGGGATGAAGCGGGATATCGCCTTCTTTATTGCTCGGTGTGACGTCTGCCAGAAAGTTAAAGCTGAGCACCAACGCCCGGCTGGATTGTTGCAACCCTTGAAGATACCCGTGTGGAAATGGGAAGAAGTGGGTATGGACTTTATCACCGGACTTCCCAGATCTAGCCGTGGACATGATTCCATTTGGGTGATAGTGGACCGTCTCACCAAAGTCGCTCACTTCCTGCCGGTCAAGACCACCGATCACGGGAAAGCGTTAGCCGATCTCTACATCTCCCGTATAGTTAGCCTTCACGGCGTCCCCAAGGTTATCGTGTCAGATCGAGGCACCCAATTCACATCTCGCTTCTGGCAAAAACTTCACGAGGCCTTGGGCACCAAATTATCGTTCAGTACCGCCTATCATCCCCAAACCGGAGGACAGACTGAAAGGGTAAATCAAATCCTCGAGGACATGCTCCGAGCCTGCGTTCTCGCTTACGGAACTAAGTGGGAAGATTGCCTGCCATTCACCGAGTTCTCTTATAACAACAGTTTTCAGGCCAGCCTTCGGATGGCCCCTTTCGAAGCCCTCTATGGAAGAAGATGCAGAACCCCTCTCAATTGGACCGAGACCGGAGAAAGTCAGGTATTCGGACCTGACATACTTTGGGAAGCAGAGGAGAAAGTTCATTTCATTCGTGACCGGTTGAAAGCTGCCCAATCCCGCCAGAAGAGCTACGCTGACTCCAAGCGTCGAGAACTAACTTTCTGCGCCGGTGATTTCGCCTATCTCCGGGTAACTCCTCTCAAAGGAATGAAACGTTTCCATGTTAAAGGCAAGCTTGTGCCAAGATACATAGGTCCTTTCAAGGTGCTAGGACGAAGAGGAGAGGTATCTTACCAGCTGGAATTACCTCCCGAGTTGTCTGAGTTCCATGACGTTTTTCATGTCTCCCAACTTCGAAGATGTCTCCAAGCACCAAGCAAGGCGGAAGTTTTTAAGGATATTGATTACCGTGCCATCGACCTCAATCACGACTTAACATAACGAGAGAACCCTATCCGTATTCTGGATGAAACCGTTAGGGTCACCCGCCGAAGGAAGATAAAATTCTTCAAGGTCCAGTGGAGCAACCACTCCGAAGATGAAGCCACCTGGGAGCGGGAGGCTTATCTGAGACAAGAATTCCCACACCTGTTCAAGCTCTTAGCCGTGGAATCTCGGGACGAGATTCTTTTAAGGGGGGAAGGTCTGTAACACCCCATTTTTTTTCCAAACCTGCTTTTTTCTCCAAGTTAAAATTTTGAGCCAACAAAATTTTTATTTAACACTTATGATTGAGTGTAGGTTAGAATTCTTGCTTGGGTTAACTCAAATACTTTTCTTGGTATGTGTGTGTGACACCTCACCTTTAGGTTAATTTTTACACCCTCTTTAAAATTTTAGGGTTTGCTCTTCTTAATTGTTTGGCACCACCTCTTATGCTTTATGCCTCTCAAAAACCCTAACCCTGGGGATGGAGAGCATCACCCTTGGAGGGGAGGAACACTCTACCCTCTTCTCTACACCACCACCAATTCACCTAGGGTTGCACCATCCACACCATCATCACCTTTTTATTGTCATTTGATATTTTCACATTTGTGCACTTGATTCCTTGTCACTCTTGGGCACATGCACTTGGCATGGCTTCTCTCCTTTTCACCCCTGCCACTTTTTCTTCTTGCTTTTTCTCTCTTAGGTTTTGGCCGAGAGATAAGAGGGGAAACCTCCCCCTCTCTTTTCTTCTCTCTTCCCTCTCTTTTTTTTTCTTCTCTGCCTTGGACCGTGGCCGACGCCACTCCCCTCTCTCTGCCTTGGCCCAACCCTGGCCCCCTCTCTTTTTCTCTCTTCTCTCTTCTCTGGCCCAAAGACCACCAGCCCATCTCTCTCTCGCCCGCGCCAAAAACCCTAGCCCGCGCGCGCCACGCTGGTCAAGCGCCATGATGGCCCGACACCTCGCGTCGCCCGCCATCAGCATCGCCTGCCGTGCACCCCCTCGTTACCCTCCCCTCGCTGACGCCACCAGGGCGACGTCACGGTGGGGCCGACGCGTGACGCCAGCCCCTGGCCACCGGTTGGCCATCGCCACCACCCACGCCACTGCCTCGCCTCCCTCCGTCTATAAAAACCCACCGAGAGGCACCCCTCTCCCCTCAGCTCCCCACCCACAGCGCCGTCAGGCTGCCTCTCCCACTCCCTGTCCGCTTGGGCAGCAGCCCTCGTCACTGCTGCGACGCGCCCCGGCGCTCACCACGGTCACCGTGTGGGTGACGCGCAGGTGGTCACCGCCGCGACGCCGTCGACGCTTCTCTCCCTACTCCCTCGTCGCCAACACCCCCTCCCGCATCTCCTGACCCTGTCCCTCTCTTCTTCTTCCCAGGAACACCGCAGGACGCCGCCGCTCTCGACGCTCCGACGCCGTCCGTGACGCAGACGACGCCGAGCGAGGAGGAGCAGCAGCCCCTGGACGCCGCCAGTACACGCGCGCCACGCACGCCTACGCCACCACACCATCTGCACCGATCCACGCCACCGCCAGCCGCCGGTAAGCTCTTGGCCGCCCCCTTTCTTCCTCCGCGCCGGCGAGCGCCTCCGACGTCGTGCACGTGCCAGATCTGGGCCGTCGGATCCAGATCGGGCGGGCGCATGGCGCATGCACGGCCACGTCGGCGTGCATGGCCACGTCGGCCTGCCTGGCCCGCCACGGGCCCCCGGCCGTTTTTCCTTTTTCTTTTTTTTCACCGGCCACCGGAGAGCCCCACTGGGCCGGCCCATCTGCGCAGCACCGCACGGCCCAGGGCGTTCCCGCCCTTTTCTTTTATTTGAAAATTTGATAAACAGAAATTAAAATTGAAAATCTGCCAGTATACTGTTTTACTAATTAAATTAGATTGGTAGCTCGGATTGAGTTTATTCCAGTTGCATTAGCACCGGCATGAAATTATCTTTCAGATGCCACTGGCCTTGTATTTTTAGGATTTTTGTGTGATTTTTAATAAATAAAACATGATCTCTGTTTCTGGTTAGTATTTTGGACCTTAAAAATTGTAAAATTAATATTTTTGAATGATTCCAATTGGGTTAGTCTTGTTTTGTTACTATGCATCCAGGAAAAATATCATTAGTCTCTGTTAGTAGTTTTTCATCTCTGGTTATAAGTGCATGTGTGTTACATGAAATGATAAGGCTATTGTTTGATGTTTATATTTAAACCTTGTTGCTTCTTGTTTATAAAAAAATGGCCAAATCATGTTTTGTTACTGTCAAACAACTCCCCTGCATATTTTCCTTTTTCATTTATTTGTTCTTGTTTCTTGAACTATGTGCTGATTGTATGCATCGTTTACTTTTGCGACGCTAGATATAAACGAAGGAGAAGTGGAAGGGGAGGACTTTGGTGAAGAACTTGAGGAAGACCAGGGACAAGCCAACCAAGGCAAGCCATCTTTGAACTCTGAATGATGTGGGTTGGATGTCATTTGTTGATGTCCATAAGCATCTTACCTTTCTATGTGATGATCTCTCTCTATGTTGGTCTATGTATGGATGTAATAGGAGTAGTTCCTTGTAGTGGTCCTTCATCTTGGTTCACACATGTTGGGATGCATGGTCACTGCCGTGCTACTCCCTTGGGTCTTCGGGAGTGCTCAACCTGAGCATGTACCTTTCTATATTAGAGTTTTACACCACACCCCCACTTTGTTGAGTCTAGAGGTATCAAAGTCATGAAGCTTGGTGTAATTCTCACATTGAGAGAAGTATGCCGTGAACCCCCTTGATTGTTAAAAGGGTGATACACCTACCCCACCCAAGTTGAATAATAACACCACCAAATCTGAAAGTTGAGCCACCCTATATTATCATCTTACAAGCTTACCTTAAGCAAGTGAGATCCATTTCTTTTGCCACCCACTTATGTTCTCATGGCATGATGATCTTCATCTCGGCCATGTTGCCAAAGTAGTTCCTTCTCAAGAAACTTTAGGTTGGGAACCCCTCAAGGTTTACCTTGTTGTAAATGTTTATGAAAACCTTGGGTAAGTTAACCCAAGTGTATGGTTTATAAAAGCAAAGGATCTTGATAAAGATGTTTGGGAAAGATGTGTATGTTGGTTGGTTGAGCAACTGTGGTGTTGTGGGGAAAAGGAAAAAGGGTTTGTAAAAAGGAGCACTGCGTATAAGTGTTCGCCGTCCCAACTTTTATTCGCGCAACCACATTATCCAAAGTGGGCATGGGCTTAGTCCGTAGTTCGTTGAGATTGGCATAAGCACCCTTCACAACTCTCTAGGGAGGGTCAAGATGACCTCCGACGCCGGGTTGCGCTCTGGAGGAGGCAATACACTGTCTAGACCGATAGCCGGACGATTACTGAGGGTCTTCCGACGTGGCGCCGGAGATACGCTCAAAAGGAGGTATGCTGCCGGGGTGCCGGGAAGGGGTAAGCCCGCAGGGAAGGACTTGTGCCAAAGGAGATGGGCGAAAGATTATGACTGGTTATCCGAGTCTCGCATACTTTTGTATGACGATCCGGGGATGATCCCGGCGGATTTATCAGTTCTTGTGGGGAAAGTGCGCACACTCTGCAGAGTTAAATCTATTCGAATAGCCGCGTCCGCGGTCATGGACAAGTTGAGATAGCCATACTTAACCGGGGCTTGCGTTTTGTTTTTGAACAAATGGTTTGCAAAGGAAGTGTTGTGTTTGGGGTACCGGAAGGGTACAAGAGAGAGTGTTGACCATATGGAGATGGTCGTGGAAAATAAAGACTAAAGGGGGAACTCTTTCCTAAATGTTTCCGAAGAACGGAACTCTTCTTTAACAAAGATGTAGAGATGTCATAGGATTTTCCCCGCATCTTCATCACTTGAGATGAAGAAATGCAACTCTTCTTTAACAAAGATATAGAGATGTCATAGGATTTTCCCCGCATCTTCATCACTTGAGATGAAGAAATGCAACTCTTCTTTAACAAAGATATAGAGATGTCATAGGATTTTCCCCGCATCTTCATCACTTGAGATGAAGAATGCAACTCTTCTTTAACAAAGATGTAGAGATGTCATAGGACAATCATAGTGTTCCCTTCACTTGAGAAGTCGGAATGCTATGTAAACAATAAAGGTAGGAACATGCTTTATCCACAAGAGAAACTTGTCATACTCTCTTGTCTCCTTTAGTTAGATTGTGTTGCACCCCTCTTATGATGGTTTGCAAGTACAATTCCAAATGTACTTACGGCTTTGTCCCTGGCTATTAACTTGGCCAGACTATGAGGAGGACTATGAAGACGATGGAGGATATCACGACGACTATGCGACCTAGGACGCTCTCCAAGTCAGTCGCCTGTAGGTCTAAGGCATGACTTGGGCCCGACGACGTTGATGTGTATCCGCTGCTGTGTTTGGTGAACTTGCCCATCGAGGCATTTATGTAAGCTCGGTCATGTGACCCCGCTTTGTAAGACTTATTTATTCGGTACTGTAATGGATGATGTAATTCTGGATATTCAGTTCGGTTATGTGCTCACGGTGCACTGATCATGGGATCGTGAGTTGAATGCATAACAGGGTATTTCGGACAGCTAGTCCGGGGTCCCCACAGCACTTCCTGGATCTTAATATTTGAACTTCCAAACATTGATATGTGAACTTATGTGTGAGTATTTTCTTATACAATTTGCATTTCCTGTAATTACTGCTTGTACTTCCTGTTGTATCCGCTTGTACTTCTCGGAATAACTCCTTGTACTTCCTCATGGATGACGGGATTTTTTTTCCTACATTTGAATTATGTCAGTTTCTTGTACTTCCTATATTACGTGTGTGTACTGCTATTGTCGAATGGTTGTACTTCTCTCCGTCAACTATTTGAATTTCCTCTTGGGTGATGGGATTATTTCGTTTTTACGTTTGGATTTTTTCGGTTTTATTATACTTGCTATACTAGGTGCTTTTACTGCTTGTGTCAAACGGTTGTACTTCTCATCATCAACTATTTGAACTTCCTTGGGGGTAACAGGATTATTTCATTTTTACTACATTTGATTTTTTTTGGTTTCCTTATACTTCCTATAATAAGTGCTTGTACTGCTCGTTTCAAATAGTTGTACTTCTCATCGTCAACTATTTGGATTTCTTCATGGATGAAGGGTTTTTTTTTTTTTACTTCCAAAACCGACGCTTTGTACTTCCCATAGTCACCGCTTGTACTTCTCGTGAGGTATAAAATGGATGATTTTTATTACTTTTTATGTGCTACAAGGCGGATCGTGCATTTACCAAAACTTATTAAGCGTACTTCCCAATGTTTAACTTGTGTACTTTAGGAAAATTATAATTTTACTATTTTATATGTACTCTGAAATTCCAGGAGGAGAAGACTTGTACTTTCTAAACATGACTTCGTGTACTTCCCGGTGCTGCTGTGCAGCAGAAATTTTAATAACCCCTATAGTTTTCAAATTTTTGCATGTATATTGTGTACTTGGCAAACCAAAGAGTTGCATTTGCGACAACTATCCAATTGAATTATTTGTAAAATTGTTTATATTAATATTATTTAAGTATGTGTACTGCCCAAACAATACCGGTTATACTGCCCAACGACGGAGCATTTGTACTTCTTTTCATCCATTCTATCTTTTTGGGAGGAGTTGTGGATCACTGTAGCCAGTAAATTGAATTGCAATCTCACTTCATGTTAATAAAAAAAGGAAAACAACATCAACAGCAAGAGTAAAGGAAAAACATGGAGCAGTACACCAATCATATATTTGTTAAATTAAGGGAATACTCGAACAAAAATACTGCGCACACAAACATGCATCACAAAAAGCACGAACAGGCTTGGGTGGGTACACATGACTCCAGCCACTGTTTCCACTCTGCACATACTGTTACATTGGAGCTATTTCTGAATCTCTTTCCCATATTACTACTGAATCCACACCCGGGCGGGCTGAACCCCACCAGAACACATGAAACCTCCTATGCCTCAAGCCCTCAACTGTCTTGCCATAGTCTGGTTTCAAACAAACTATGTGCACTGCTATTCTTTGTGAACATACGAAGCAAAATATAAGCTTCATTTATCCCTATTGAACGTGGCGTATGACCGTCTGTTTACGTTGCACGGCCGCATCGTGCTTGTGCTGCAGCACCCACGAGGCAGCGGAAACAACTCGGTATGTTGCCGACAAGAGCTGGGGAGACGGAGAAGGGCACGAGCTGGCGGGGGGCAGGAGGCCAGCCATCGGTCCAAAATCAGGGTGGGACTACGCGCTCCTTCCCCTGCAAGATTTTGCGTGACCGAGCTGAGGATTAGAGCGTAGCATAGGGAGGACCGGCGTCGAGGACGTCGGCGGGAAGGACGTTGAGGGTCGAACTCCAGTGGTGCGCTGGGAGGCTTAATAAGCCATGGCCGCGGCAGCGGCTAGCAGCGCGAGGGGAACCCGTAGATGCGGCGACCAACCGGCGGTCGATCCGTGTAGCAGGAACCATATCCACCATATAATTTTTTTGAATGAGTTTTTTTTTTTTTTTGAAAAATGACTTGAACCGTCAGGATAAAAATGGTTGTACTGCCGGGACTAGAATGATTGAACTGTCCGAACTACAATGATTAGGGTTACTTTTACACCGTTGAGTCCTCAAAAATTCTACTGCCATGGTCGTCGATATTTTCGTGTGTACAATTATACCATCATTTTTGCTAATCGATTTATTGAAAACTAGGAAATTTGTCCGTGCGTTGCTACGGATTTTTTAAACTAAATATTTCGATATGATATTTTAATTATTGCCCTCGTGACCTGAATATTTTGTACTAAAATCGTCGGTGCAACTAAAATTCCTTCACCACACTGTGTGATGTAATATATAGTATTTTCATTTTTAATTATCTGTACGTTGCTTCAAAAGAACTTGCTTCAAAATTCCTCCGAGGCTGTTAAATAGTTTGCTCAGGGTCAACGACTCTAGCACATACGGCCACTCAGTACACCACTGTATCACATACAGCCAAGATTTCAATAAATAATCAGGCATTGGAGGTAGCGAGAGAGGGGCACAAATTGAACTGTACCTATTTTTGGTCGCTCACTTGTGTGCAGCCGCATGCGTCAAATGGGGTCCTCGCATCTTGCCGATTAGAAGTCGTTGGGCACTCTAGGCTGGCTGTCTTTGACGCGCTCAAGCTCAGGGACACATAGACCAATACCGATCTGCCGCACTCTCTCCCAATCTAGGGCGCGTCGAACTGCTTGTCCCGTCCAGTATAATGTCCAGGCATGAGCAAGGCGCGGACGGCCGGAGCAGCTTTTCCATGAAGGTCGAGAGCTTGGATAATCTGTGGTGTACAAATATAACTATCATCTGCTAACTGCTGGAATTGAGAACTTTTGGATCAGCTCAACCAGCTACGACGCATGTGTGCATACAGCATACTGGCATTGCTGCTTGAATGTCAGACTGTTCTTGGATAATATGTACATCTCACTGGCAAGGAGAGGCTCAGATTGCCTTGCCCTATTCTTGCATCTCGTAGGAGGAGGCGAAGAGCCGAAGACTCATCCGGTGGCCACCCCTAGATGACCAGAGACACATGACGAAGCCGAAGACACATCCCAGGATTGCTCTAGCTTGTATGTTTATACGGCAGGGGACACTGACTGATGGAGACATCGACTCCCCACCGCACCCTAGATCAATACCGGTTGCGCTGTGCACGTCGGCCGTCTTGTCCGGCAGATGCGGCACCGGCAGTCCGGCTGCATTAGCGAGTGGACGGGGACCTCGGGCAACAGCTTCGCCGCGCGATTAGGTGATGCCAACTCGATCGAGTATCGAAGGAGGACATGATCTACTCTGCGGTGACGTACGAATTCGATAATCCGGTACCGTCGGCTGCAATGTCGATCAGCTTGGAGACGTTTGGGTTTCGGTCGAGGATCTCAACTCCCTTTTATCTAAACGGACGGAGTCGCTATTGCTGTATGCATATACCTAAAGTTCCTACTCGAGTTGGATTGAGACACCAAACCAAGGAAAGTTTATTCCTTTTGATTTGGAAATCGAACTCTGTTTTGAGCGAAGTACTTACGGTGGGTTGCGTGCGTGTAAACAGTAGATGGACGAAAGCGTACTTTAAAACGGACGAAAACGTGTTTAGACGGACCAAACCACGGAAACCTTATTTTCTTTATTATTAGGTATAGATTGAGAAAAAGACGTGGTTGATCTGCTTTTGCTCGAAAATTGTACTTCTGATTAATAGACATCTATACTGTTCGTAGTTACAAACGTAGTTACAAACGTCAACAAAATTTGGCTGCATCAAACAACAGATTAACATGAAACGAAATGTCGGATCACCAAAATATGGTGACTGCACCAAATCACGAAGTAAAACATCACTTTCTTTTGTGTATGTTTCTAACTTATCTGCATCAAACTTGAGTGCCGCAACCATATATACAAACTACTTTTTTATCACATGGTTATGCTAATCGAGAGACAGATCATCACATGAGATAGTGGAGCAGCAGCAGCCCACGCATTAAGAGAGAGTACAGGAGTGAAAACCGAGACCTGTACTGCCATTCCCTATCTATTTAGTGTCTGTCCACTTCCTGAAGCTGGTTGAACTGTCCAACGCAGTAGATAGAAAATACAGAGTCGTTGCAGTGGTGAACGAGCAAGAGAAGTTCCATGAGCGCTCCCGCTGACTGCTGTAGCTCTAGGATCGGCAGGGCCAGCCAGACTGAGGATGCACGCTTCCTTGACCGTGAGCACTACACCCCGCCGCCGGGCCTGGTTCTAGTCACTGCCGCCGGACCTGGTTCCCATCCCAGCCGAGAGCGGAGAGCCGACCAGAGCACTCCCCCCATCGCCGAACCTGGTTTAGGTGGATTTGCTGGAAATAATTCAATTTTTGCTTGAACTTACCATGCCACTGCCTTGTACTGTCGCGAATCGAAGATTGTGCTTCGCTGAGCTGAAACATCTGACCTCCCCAAAAAAAAAAATCAGGGCGCCGGCGGCAGCTGGGCAGGGGGGAGAGTGGCAGCTCAGGGGAATGGGGGAGGGCAGACCGTGGCCGAGCTCGAGGACAGGGGATGAGCGACCCGGTCGTCGCCGACGGCACCGTGGCCGCGCTCGAGGGACAGGGGCCGGCGACGCGTGGGGATGGGAGCGTGGAAGCGCTGGGGAGGTGGCCAGCGGCGCGTGGGGGAGGTATCCGGCCGGCGGCGCGGGGAGTTGGCCGGCGGCGCGGGGTGGAGATGGCCAGCAGCGCAAGGTGGAGGTGGCCGCGGCGCGGGGTGGAGGTCTCCGGCGGCGCGCGGGAAAGGCCCGCGGCGCGCGGGAGGTGGCCAACAGCGTAGCGCGGGGGGGGAGGTGGCCGGCGGCGCGGGGCGGGGAGGTGGCCGGCGGCACGGGCGGGATGTGGCCGGCGGCGCGGGTGGATGGGTTTATTTTTTAGTCGGTTGGTTGTGTTTGGGTCATTTTCCACCGGATCGGATCCTTATAAGGTATACGGTGCTCAAAATCCGGTTGCAAAATAGTGCGACCCTATATAACCGGGATTAAAGGAGCTCGCGACCTCGCCGTAACTTCTTTAATCCCGGTTGGTGTCTCAAACCGAGACTAAAGGTCCTATCCGAACCGGGACTAATGTCCGCTCTGACCGGCTCCGTGCGCGTCCTAATGCTCACATTAGTACATTAGTTCCGGTTACGACCAGGACTGTTGCTCGCATGGCCTCTGAACGGAAGCCCTATTTTCTACTAGTGTATTGAAGTCAAGATGCATAAGTATTTCATCATGCATAACAGATTGCACTGAAGTTCTTAGTGCTCCGTTGCGGGCTTGCCACAGTATGGGTATGCAATCAGTTTACTTACGATCCACCTTGGCTTTTGGTTCTTCATGCAAGATTAGCTTAAGTGCCGAAATTTGTGGTACCACTCTGTGGTAAATGCTGTTTTTTTTTTCCTCAGAAACGAGCACCTACTCTAATTGTAACGTCATTATCTCGCTTTGATACTTTGAGATGCATGGTTATAATTGCACCTGGAGTACTCTATGTACTGCATACTTGATTAAATTCTACCCCCTTGCCATTTATAGGTCTTTTCTACGCAAAGACAAGGATAGCCAGATTTCCAGAGTACCAGAGTACACAAATGCTAAGAGTTCTGGGAATTGCATGTTAGGACATTTTGTAACAATTTGGAAAAATGCTATCATGACATTATCTTAGTTACACTGTTTTGATTCGTAACTTGTGTGTTATCAGAAATGAAACTCGGGTTTCATTGGTTTCTTGTTTGCTGAATATTACATGTTTACCGAATATTTTCTTGATTTTTTGGCAACTGTTGGTACGTCATACTTTCTATGACTGGAAGAGGGTTAGACCAAAAGTGGTTTGAAAGTTTGACCATCAACTGCATGCTTTTAAGCTTAACCGCTCGTCACATGTTTGTAAGCACAACACATAACTAAACCCACTTTCTTGAATCTGGAGAAATTCAAAGAAACGAGAGCAAGCATGTGGATATCTTCAGTACATAACTCGAGATGTTCTGTGTCTTAATTTAACTGAATTTGTATCATTTGGAAGGAAGACATAAGCGTATAGCACATTTTCATGTCTTATTTAGAATACATGAATTAGTAAGCTGTCCTAGTGCATTAGTACACCTTACGTGTCGAATGACTAATGACTATTGCATCCAATATGCCTCCTGTTTCTATAGTTGTTGCCTGAAAGAAGGTAAATGTTGAATCTCATCAATACGGTGTACCATCGGAAAACAAGCAGTAAAGAACCCGCCAGAGCTCATCATCATGCCTTCGTCAATGACATGATAAACGCGACTGTTTGGTGTCTGACAAACTCGTCCTGCAAGCTTCCCTCCTGGCTCCAGCGCTGCTCCGCGGTCCTCACAAACTCATCCATCACGTCTCCAAAGTGTTGCACAATTATCGGCTCAAATACGGCCCTGATCTGGTTTAGTGCCCAGCTTGCGTTGATGGTCGATTTGTCTACAAATATTTTTAAGTCATGCACCATCAAATCCTTGGTGCAAAAGGACCCCTCTTCTTGGATGACATCCCTCAGCTCTTGGTCGGAAGGTGCATACATCGGCACATAAAAAGATTCAAACTTTGCCTTGTCGATCACACCCTATCAATACAACACAAAGGTAAATTTCCAAAAACAAGATAGGAGTCTAAATAGTTGTTACCAAACGATAGAATGATATGATAGAAAATAATAATAAAGAGATGTACCTCTGAGGCCATGGCACGTAGAATCTTAGCAATGATTTCCCAAAGATCAGAGAATTCAGAGGTGGAGTCATTAGGACGCCTGCCTATAAGGGAAAGAACCATATGGCCACCTTCGACCAATTCCGTGGCTCTAAGCTTTAGGAAATTTTTGAAGTCTTTCCTGAACTGCTGGGCATAAGCTTCAATGACTATAGGGAGCCTTTCACGCCTAACATTCTCATCGATGTCGTATGCCGGAATCTGGTTCTTCCAAAGAACTTCAGGCGCCTGTAAAATATGTTTTTCTTACATAATGGACAACTAATGCAAAAAAATAAAACCATGGAGTGTACCAAACGCATACCTCTGAGAGCCAATGCAGGCTATTGGACGAGCAGAAAAGATGCATGGAGCCAGTAGTGAAAAGCCTCTCGTAGAACGACCCCGGTATGACGCCGGTCGTAACAGTAGAACTGCTACGTTGGCGGAGCGTGTGCAAGCTCTTCACCACGATGTTGAAGTCATTGCCAGGTAGGTCGTTTAGGAACAAGCACACTTCTGGCGGTGACTGCTGGAGCTTATCGCAGTGTCTGTTGATGGCCTCAGCGGCAACCGATACCAGTTCTAGCGCGTTTGGGCCAGAGGAGCAGCCCAAGTCCGCGATCAGCATCTGTGCTGGGAGCAAGCTGGTGGTGCTGCTGCGCAACTCGTTGATGGCCGCTTCTATCGGGGGCTTCATCTTGTTCTGCGCACCGCCCTGCAATCGAGTTCTAATTCTTCAGAAAATCTGGTTTAATCTGTTTGCTAAATGTCCTTTTTTGCATTGCTTCTTAAATTACAAAGAATTTCCTTTCAACCTCAGTAGTATAATAAGCTATATTGTGAAGTTGGTCGTGATGAAACAATTTAATTTGAGAAGCCAATAGTCATATGTTACAGGCTACGGAATGATGGGTTAATCAAGATAGGAAAAGATACCTGAATTTGGGAGTTGCAGGCATAGCTTGTTTCCCCCTGTCCGTTATTCATATACACTATCTGCTTGGAGGCCATGGCTATGCTTGGAGCCATGCTAAACTTGAGACGTGGTACTCTTCTAAGATCAGCTGGATTGCTTTGCTTCTTTGAGCTTATTATGGCTGCTTTTTATAGGGGTGGGTGGGTGGGGCAATAGTAAGGCCAGCGTGGTTTATTATTTTCATTCATAAGAGAGCAGGTCGTAAGGCTAAACGACTGGTCAAACCCAATGGCGACCGGCAAAGTATGGATACCAATCTCTCACGGTCTCTTGCACATGTAATACAGCGACTAGTTCTTAATTTGTTGGGGCTGCTCTCCCCCTTTCTTCTACCTACTCTCGGAGAGAAACAATAATCGAGACAATTTTTGTTCTTCGGCTGGCCGCAACGTCCGGTTCCACGAATCTAATGTCAAGATTATGGCTAACATTCTTCTCTATGTGCTACAGTTTCAAAGGAGTATCCAAGCCAGATATAGTACCTACTCCGCAACTTCCTCCGCATGCATGAGTGAGCATCAGCCAGGAAGAATGGGTACCGCATGCCATGGCTGACTTTTAATCCGAGACGGACACCCAAACTGTACTATTTTGGATGTTAAAAGTTTGTATCCTGACTTGCTACTTTCAGAGGTTTTCGGAGATATCTTTCCACCGCTTGTTGCATTCCATCTCTAACTGAGCAAAAACAACAATGTTCAGAGAAAAATGTATTTTAAGAAAGATGGGGTTCTTTTTAAAGTTACACATTGCGAATGAAGATTCTTGCTACAAGAAGGGCGATCCTTGTTCTGCTAGTCGTTCCGAGCTTTCCAAACGTTCAAGCAATGACGTATTGCGCGCCGTCTCACTTGAACACGTGAGAGTGCTATAAATTAGTCAACCGTTAGTCCGATAAAATTGTGACAGGGATGGGTTAAATAATCAGAGATACTAACATGTGATTTGACTTCAATGTACACGTGTGAGAATATTGGTATAAGTTGGTTACATATAAATCCAATAAAATAGTAGGGTCAAAGAAGTAGTTGTGTTGTGTTATTCTGTCCAAGAACACATACGAAGGATCACTAGTAACACTTCATACGGTTAAATTGGCCAGTCACACACCATTTACCTAATTTTTACTAAAGATAACCTTGTAAAACACAATTGGCATGGTTGTACGAAATGTGTTTTCTGTCATGAAGAGGAGACAATAACACATCTTTTCTTCTAGTGTCGGTGGTTGCTAGGTCTATATGGTCAATCATTTAGATAGGTTCTACATTATACCTTCCACGAAGCATTGCAAATATTTTTGGCAATTGGCTAAACGGGGTGGATTCTAGGTTTAAGTTTCTTATCAGAGCAAGAGCGGTTGCCAAAATATGATCGTTGTGCCTGTTTAGGAATGAAAAGGTTTTTTATGACAAAGTTTCTTCTCTTATGCAGGTCATCTACCAGTGTACGGCTTTGCTCCATTCATGGTTGTCACTCCAGCGCTTGGACTACCGCGATCTCTTTACGGATATGTTTACACGGTTGGAAGAAACGGCTAAGAAGTTTGTTACCCAATATGGGTGAATGCATGGGCGGAGCCAGGTTTCAAATTTTGGGTGTACAAGGGCCTTCCGTCCAGGCCTTTTGTCCCGGCCCAGTCTGGAGCCGGGACAAAAGGACAGGCCACGTCACCCCGAAGCTAGCGGGAGGGCACGGGGCCTTTTGTCCCGGTTTGTTAGGGACCTTTTGTCCCGGCTGGAGGGTTGGGCCGGAAAAAGGGTCTGAGGCCTTTTGCGGCTTGCTGGCAGCCCTTTTGTCCCGGTTTGTGGCTCAAACCAGGACAAAAGGTCCAGGCCTATATATATACAGCCAGCCCTCCCCCATCTCTCCCTGCATTTTTTTCCTTGGCGGTGGAAGGTAGAGGTTTATGCTAACTATTTTTTTCTTCATGTGCACAAGAGGTGTTTGATGAAATCTTTGTGAGGATGCCACTTGAGTTTATTTAATAAGATTTCTCCTCTTTCTTTTCCTAAAAGGTTAGCAACTATTTTATCGTATATATAGACCGCACAGTACTAATTTTAGCATGGTCATTGCATTTGATACATAATTGTACTTATGGTACAGATGAGTCATTCATGGATGTACGGTAACCGATGTGATCCCGCTTTCAGAGAGGGCGTGAAATCTTTCCTGCTTGTGGCCGAGGCCAACAAGGGGAAGCAAGGTTTTATTTGTTGTCCATGTCTGAAATGTCGGAATGAGCAGGATTACTCTTGCTCAAGAGACATTCAGAGCCACCTGCTTCGGCACGGATTCATGTCGGGCTATAATGTTTGGACCAAGCACGGAGAAGAAGGGGTTATGATGGAATGCAACGATGAAGAAGATAACAATGACAACTACCGATCTATGTTCCCTGAATACGATGATACCGCAATGGAAGACAATGAAGAAGAAGAAGGTGAAGAACGGGCACCACATGAGTATGGTGATGATGATCTTCGTCGGGCCATTTCTGATGCAAGGAGAGACTGTGGCACAAATAAGCAGAGGTTGCAGTTTGACAAGATGTTAGAGGACCACCAAAAATTGATGTACCCATGTTGCGAAGATGGGCAGAAAAAGCTGGGTAGCATATTGGATTTGCTGAAATGGAAGGCAGAGGCCGGTGTGACTGACTCGGGATTTGAAAATTTGCTGATAATATTAAAGAAGCTGCTTCCAAGAAAGAATAAATTGCCCGCTAGTACGTATGAAGCAAAGAAGCTTGTCTGCCCTCTAGGATTAGATGTGGAGAAGATACATGCATGCCCTAATGACTGTATCCTCTACCGCGGTGAGAAGTACGATAATGTGAATAAATGCCCGATATGCGGTGCATTGCGGTATAAGATCAGAAGAGATGACCCTGGTGATGTTGAGGGCGAGCCACCCAGGAAGAGGGTTCTTGCGAAGGTGATGTGGTATGCTCCCATAGTACCACGGTTAAAACGTTTGTTCAGAAACAAAGAGCATGCCAAGTTGTTGCGATGGCACATGGAAGAACGTAAGAAAGACGCGATATTGAGGCACCCCGCTGATGGTCGGTAGTGGAGAGACATTGAGAGAGAGTTTCCAGATTTTGTAGGTGAGGCAAGGAACTTATGGTTTGGTCTAAGTACAGATGGCATGAAACCTTTTGGGGAGCAGAGCTGCAGTCACATCACCTGGCCCGTGACTCTATGTATCTACCACCTTCCTCCTTGGTTGTGCATGAAGTGGAAGTTCATTATGATGCCAGTGCTTATTCAAGGCACAAAGCAACCCGGCAACGACATTGATGTGTACCTAAGGCCATTAGTTGATGAACTTTTGGAGTTGTGGGTCGAACCAGGTGTACGTGTGTGGGATGAGCACACCGAACAAGAATTTTACCTACGAGCGTTGCTATTCGTAACCATCAATGATTGGTCTGTTCTTAGTAACATTTCAGGACAGACGAACAAGGGATACAATGCACGCACACACTGTTTAGATGAGACTGAAAGTAAATATTTGGAAAAAAGTAGGAAAAATGTGTACCCGTACAATCGTCATTTTCTTCCGCGCAGGCATGCCTTAAGGAAAAAAGGCAAGCATTTAAATGGCGAGGCAGAACCCCGTTCGAAGCCTGTCCCCCCGTAGTGGTGCTGATGTATTTGACATGGTCAAGGATTTAAATGTTATCTTTGGAAATGGTCCAGACAGACGACCTGTTCCGAAAGACGCTGACGGACACGCGCCCATGTGGAAGAAGAAATCTATATTTTGGGGGCTAGAATATTGGAAAGTTCTGGAAGTCCGCTCTGCAATCGACGTGATGCACCTGACAAAGAATCTTTGTGTGAATATTCTAGATTTTCTGGGCGTGTATGCGAAGATAAAAGATACAACAGAAGCACAGGAGGACCAACAACGTCATAAAGGACGAAACAGAAATCATCCAGGGCAGTTTCAAGGGTATGCTAGCTACGCTCTTACCAAAGAAGAGAATGAAATCTTTTTTGAAGCCCTATTCAGTATCAAGGTTCCGTCTGGTTTCTCGTCGAATATAAAGGGAATAGTAAATATGAAGGAGAAAAAATTCCAGAACCTAAAGTCTCATGACTGCCACGTGCTTATGACACAATTGCTTCCATTTGCATTGAGGGGACTTCTACCAGAAAATGTTCGACTAGCCATTGTGAAGATATGTGCATTCCTCAATGCAATTTCTCAAAAGGTAATGGATCCAGAAAGTTTGTCAGTCCTGTATTTCTACACAATATGTTCCCCTTCGAGAGATTCATGGGAATCTTAAAGAAATATGTTCATAACCGCGCTAGGCCAGAAGGAAGAATCTCAAAGGGCTACGGAACAGAGGATGTCATTGAGTTTTGTGTTGACTTTCTTCCTGACCTTAAGCCGATTGGTGTTCCTGAATCTCAGTATGAGGGGAGGCTGACTGGAAAAGGCACACTAGGAAGGAAAGCAACGGTGTGCAGGGACAAACTTTCTTTCAATCAAGCACACTACAAAGTTCTATACAATTCCAGCTTGGTGGTTCCGTACATCGAGATACACAAGAATGTTGTACGAGAAGTAAACCCGGGCCAGCCCGACTCAACACATGAAGACCTTCGGCAGTTGGTTGCAAACACTTCTCATGAGTAACACCACTGTTGGAGAGCAGCTGTACTTGTTGGCCAGGTTACCATCTTCAAACATTTGTACATTCCAAGGGTACGAGATAAATGGGAATACATTTTACACGATCACCCAAGATAAAAAGAGCACCAACTAAAATAGTGGTGTCCGCTTTGATGCAAAAGACGAGAATGGGCAGATCACCACACATTATGGGTACATAGAGGAGATATGTGAACTTGCCTATGGACCTACTTTTAAGGTCTCTTTGTTTCGATGCAAATGGGTGAAGCTCAGCGGGGTACATGTAGACGATAAGTACGGTATGACAATAGTGGATCTCAACAATCTTGCGTACATGGACGAGCCATTCGTCCTAGCCAATGAGGTGGCTCAAGTTTTATATGTGAAGAACATGTCTAGCAAACCGAGAAGAAGAAATCGGCAAAAGAATACATCAACAGAGGAGCCAAAGCATCACATAGTTATTTCGGGGAAAAGAAACATTGTGGGAGTGGATGACAAGACAGACATGTCAGAAGATTATAATAAGTTTAAAGAAATTACGCCCTTCACGGTGAAAATTGACCCAAGCATCTTGCTAAATGATGAAGATTCTCCATGGCTACGGTGCAGAAGAAAACCACATCCCTAGATGGCGATGTTGGAGGTATTTAAACCTATAATGTAATAATGTATTCTTAATAGTTCGCAAGAAAATCTCTACATTTATGTAATAATGAGAACCCTCATCTTGTACCCTGAGCTACTGGTTGTTGGGTTTATAGTAGCAGCTTCCGGGTGGGAGTCCTGCTTGCGGGAAGAGTTCCCTCGGGCGGAGCTTCTGAAGATCTCTAAGACGGCTGGTCATCTAAGACATCTTCGAGAAGCTCCGCCGGAGAGGCTCTTTCCTTCCAAGTCGCCGTCGTCGGGTGAATATATACTAGCTCCCGGGAAGCTCTCTCTGCTCTCCCCTCCTTTTGTACCCTGAGCTACTGGTTGTTAGGTGTATATATACTAGCAGCTTCCAGGCGGGAGTCCTGCTTGCGGGAAGAGTTCCCTCGGGCGGAGCTTCCAAAGATGTCTAAGACGGTTGGCCATCTAAGACATCTTCAAGAAGCTTCGCCGGAGAGGCTCTTTCCTTCCAGGTCACCGTCGCCGGGTGTATACCAGCTCCCGGGAAGCTCTTGAAGGAGATATGCCCTAGAGGCAATAATAAAGTGGTTATTATTTATATCTTTATGTTTATGATAAATGTTTATATATCATGCTAGAATTGTATTAACCGAAACATTAGTACATGTGTGATATGTAGACAAACAAGAAGTCCCTAGTATGCCTCTTAAACTAGCTTGTTGATTAATGGATGATTAGTTTCATAATCATGAACATTGGATGTTATTAATAACAAGGTTATGTCATTGTGTGAATGATGTAATGGACACACCCAATTAAGCGTAGCATAAGATCTCGTCATTAAGTTATTTGCTATAAGCTTTCGATACATAGTTACCTAGTCCTTATGACCATGAGATCATGTAAATCACTTATACCGGAAAGGTACTTTGATTACACCAAACACCACTGCGTAAATGGGTGGCTATAAAGGTGGGATTAAGTATCCGGAAAGTATGAGTTGAGGCATATGGATCAACAGTGGGATTTGTCCATCCCGATGACGGATAGATATACTCTGGGCCCTCTCGGTGGAATGTCGTCTAATGTCTTGCAAGCATATGAATGAGTTCATAAGAGACCACATACCACGGTACGAGTAAAGAGTACTTGTCAGGAGACGAGGTTGAACAAGGTATAGAGTGATACCGAAGATCAAACCTCGGACAAGTAAAATATCGCGAGACAAAGGGAATTGGTAATATATGTGTATGGTTCATTCGATCACTAAAGTCATCGTTGAATATGTGGGAGCCATTATGGATCTCCAGATCCCGCTATTGGTTATTGGTCGGAGTGAGTACTCAACCATGTCCGCATAGTTCTCGAACCGTAGGGTGACACACTTAAAGTTGGATGTTGAAATGGTAGTTCTTGAATTATGGAATGAAGTTCGAATATTTGTTCGGAGTCCCGGATGAGATCCCGGACATCACGAGGAGTTCCGGAATGGTCCGGAGAATAAGATTCATATATAGGATGTCATTTTATGTGAAATAAAATGTCGCGGAAGGTTCTATGGAAGGTTCTAGAAGGTTCTAGAAAAGTCCGGAAGAAACCACCAAGGAAGGTGGAGTCCACAAGGGACTCCACCTCCATGGCCGGCCAGCCCTAGTGGGGGTGGAGTCCCAAGTGGACTCCACCCTAGGGGGCCGGCCACCCCCCACATGGGAGGTGGGAATCCCACCTTTGGGTGGGAGTCCTAGTTGGGCTAGGTTTGCCCCCTCCTATGGAAGGTTTTGGTTTCGGGTCTTATTCGAAGACTTGGACACCAACACTTGGGATCCACCTATATAATGAGGGGCCAAGGGAGGGGGCCGGCCACCCCAAGACCATAGCTTGGCCGCCCTTGAGTGGCCGGCCACCCTCCCAAACCCTAGCTTTGCTCCTCCACTTCATATTGTCCGGTTTGCTTAGCGAAGCTCCGCCGGACTTCTACACCGCCACCGACACCACGCCGTCGTGCTGTCGGATTCAAGAGGAGCTACTACTTCCGCTGCCCGCCGGAACGGGAGGTGGACGTCGTCTTCATCAACAACCGAACGTGTGACCGAGTACGGAGGTGCGGCCCGTTCGTGGCGCCGGAACCGATCGTGATCAAGATCTTCTACGCGCTTTTGCAAGCGGCAAGTGATCGTCTACCGCAGCAACAAGAGCCTCATCTTGTAGGCTTTGGAATCTCTTCAAGGGTGAGACTCGATACCCCCGCGTTGCTACCGTCTTCTAGATTGCATCTTGGCTTGGATTGCGTGTTCGCGGTAGGAAAATTTTGTTTTCTATGCAACGTTATCCTACAAAGTGGTATCGCAGCCGTGTCTATGCATAGATGGTTGCACGAGTAGAACACAATGGTTTGTGGGCGTTGATGCTCTTGTTATCTTTAGTTTGAGTACTTTGCATCTTTATGGCATAGTGGGATGAAGCGGCTCGGACTAACTTTACATGACCGCGTTCATGAGACTTGTTCCTCGTTCGACATGCAACTTGTATTGCATAAGAGGCTTTGCGGGTGTCTGTCTCTCCTACTATAGTAAAGATTCAATTTACTCTTCTATTGAAAACATTAGTATCAACGTTGTGGTTCATGTTCGTAGGTAGATTAGATCTCTCTCGAAAACCCTAAACCACGTAAAATATGCAAACCAAATTAGAGACGTCTAACTTGTTTTTGCAGGGTTTGGTGATGTGATATGGCCATGATATGATGATAAATATGTATGAGATGATCATTATTGTATTGTGGCAACCGGCAGGAGCCTTATGGTTGTCTTTAAATTTCATGTTGAGTAGTATTTCAAAGTAGTTGTAATAGTTGCTACATGGAGGACAAACATGAAGACGGTGCCATTGACCTTGGTGCTACGCCGACGATGATGGAGATCATGCCCGAAGATGATGGAGATCATATCCGTGCTTTGGAGATGAAGATCAAAGGCACAAGAACAAAAGGGCCATATCATATCACATATGAACCGCATGTGATGTTAATCCTTTTTATGCATCTTATTTTGCTTAGATCGCGACGGTAGCATTATAAGATGATCCCTCACTAAAATCTCAAGATAATAAAGTGTTCATCCTTAGTAGCACCGTTATTAAGTCTTATCGTTTGAAGCATCTCGTGATGATCGGGTGTGATAGATTCGATAAGTACATACAACGGGTGCAAGACAGCTTTTGCACATGCGGATACTAAGGTGGCCTTGACGAGCCTAGCATGTACGTACATGGTCTCGGAACACGTGATACCGAAAGGTAGAGCATGAATCATATGGTTGATATGATGAACACTATGAGTGTTCGCCATTGAAATCACACCTTTTCTCGTGATGATCGGGTTTAGGTGCGGTGGATTTGGTTCGTGTGATCACTAAGACAATGCGAGGGATATTGTTTTGAGTGGGAGTTCACCTAGGGTTTTAATTATGTTGAATTAAAATTTGAACTCAATTTGTCATAAACTTAGTCTAAACTATTGCAAATATATGTTGTAGAGATGGCGTCCTCAATCAATTTTAATCAGTTCCTAGAGAAAGAGAAACTTAAGAGCAACGGTAGCAACTTCACCGATCGGTTCCGTCATGTGAGGATCTTCCTCTCTCGGCGGAAATCTGCAATTTGTGCTTGATGCACCGCTAGGTGACCCTCCTGCAGAAGATGAATCCGATGAAGTAAAAGCTGTTTACGCAACTCGGAAAACTCGGTACTCTCAAGTTCGGTGTGCCATCCCGTGCGATCTGGAATCCGATCTTCAAAAACGTTTTGAGCACCATGATCCTCATGAGTTGATGAATGAGCTGAAAGCTATATTCGAGACTCATGCGGCGATGGAATGCTATGAAGCATCGAAACATTTCTTCAACTGTATGATGGAAGAAGGCAGCTCCGTTAGTGAGCACATGCTCGCCATGACCGGGCATGCGAAGAAACTCGCTGACTTGGGAATAGTGATTCCTAACAGATCGGGGATTAATCGTGTCCTTCAATCACCGCCACCAAGTTACACGAACTTTGTGATGAACTACAATATGCGTAACATGAACAAGGAGTTACTTGAACTCTTTGGCATGCTAAAAGCTGCAGAGATTGAGATCAAGAAAGAGCACCAAGTGTTGATGGTCAACAAGACCACCAGTTTCAAGAAACAGGGCAAGTCTAAGGGAAAATTCAAGACGGGTGGCAAGAAAGCTGCCACGCCTCCTGTGAAACCTAAGAACGGCCCTAAGCCCGATGCCGAGTGCTATTATCGCAAGGAGAAGGGACACCGGAAGCGTAATTGCTCCAAGTATCCGGCTGATCTAAAGAGCGGCCTTGTCAAGAAGAAGAAAGAAGGTATATCTCGATATACATGTTATAGATGTTTATCTCACTAGTTCTCGTTCTAGTACCTGGGTATTTGATACCGGTTCGGTTGCTCATATTTGTAACTCGAAACAGAACTAAAGAATAAACGACAACCGCTGAAAGATGAAGTGACGATGCGCGTTGGAAACGGATCCAAGGTCAATGTGATCGCAATGACACTTCCTCTACATCTACCTTCGGGATTAGTTTTAAGCCTAAATAATTGTTATTATGTACCTGCGTTGAGCATGAACATTATATCTGGATCTTGTTTAATGCAAGACGGTTATTCATTCAAGTCTGAGAATAATGGTTGTTCTATTTTTATGAATAATATCTTTTATGGTCGAGCACCACAAAAGAATGGCTTATTTCTCGTTAGATCTCGATAGTAGTGATACACATATACATAACATTGATGCTAAGCGAATTAAACTAAATGATAATTCTACTTATATGTGGCACTGCTGCCTTGGTCATATTGGAGTGAAACGCATGAAGAAACTCCATACCGATGGATTACTTGAATCACTTGACTTTGAGTCACTTGATAGATGCGAAGCATGTCTAATGGGAAAAATGACAAAGACTCCATTCTCTCAGAGTGATGGAGCGAGCTACTGACTTATTGGAAATCATACATACCGATGTATGTGGACCAATGAGCGTAGCATCGCGCGGTGGTTATCGTTATGTTCTAACCTTCACAGATGATCTGAGTAGATATGGGTATATCTATTTCATGAAACATAAATCCGAAACTTTCGAGAAGTTTAAGGAATTTCAAAGTGAAGTAGAAAATCAACGTAACAAGAAGATCAAATTTCTACGATCTGATCGTGGAGGTGAATATCTGAGTTATGAGTTTGGCATGCATTTAAAGAAATGCGGAATACTTTCACAATTGACACCGCCGGAACACCTCAACGAAACGGTGTGTCCGAACGTCGTAATCGAACTCTCTTAGATATGGTTCGTAGTATGATGTCTCTTACTGATTTGCCGTTATCATTTTGGAGTTATGCATTAGAGACAGCCGCATTCACTTTAAATAGAGCACCATCAAAATCCGTAGAAACGACACCGTATGAATTATGGTTTAATAAGAAACCTAAGCTGTCGTTCCTGAAAGTTTGGGGTTGCGAAGCCTATGTAAAGAAGTTACAACCGGACAAGCTAGAACCCAAAGCGGAGAAATGCGTCTTCATAGGTTATCCTAAGGAAACTATAGGATACACTTTCTATCACAGATCCGAAGGCAAAATCTTTGTTGCTAAGAACGGAACCTTTCTTGAGAAAGAATTTCTCACTAAAGAAGTGACTGGAAGAAAAGTAGAACTCGATGAGATTGATGAATCTATACTCGTTGATCGTAGTAGCGCAGCATCGGAAGTTGTACCTGCACCGCCTACACCGGCAACAGAGGAAGCTAATGATAATGATCATGAAACTTCGAACGAGGAAACTACCGAACCTCGCAGATCGACAAGGGAACGTGCCACTCCTGATTGGTATGATCCTTGTCTAAATGTCATGATTGTGGATAACAATGATGAGGACCCTGCGACGTATGAAGAAGCGATGATGAGCCCAGATTCCAACAAATGGCAAGAAGCCATGAAATCCGAAATGGGATCCATGTATGATAACAAAGTATGGACTTTGGTAGACTTACCTGATAGCCGAAAGGCTGTCGAAAATAAATGGATCTTCAAGAGAAAAACAGATGCTGATGGTAATATTACTGTCTATAAAGCTCGACTTGTCGCAAAGGGTTTCCGACAAATTCAAGGAGTTGACTACGATGAGACTTTCTCACCTGTAGCGAAGCTGAAATCTGTGAGGATTTTGTTAGCAATAGCTGCATTTTTCGATTATGAGATTTGGCAGATGGATGTCAAAACGGCGTTCCTTAATGGAGACATTGAGGAAGAGTTGTATATGGTACAACCCAAAGGTTTTGTCGATCCTAAAAATGCTGACAAAGTATGCAAACTTCAGCGTTCAATCTATGGACTGAAGCAAGCATCGAGAAGTTGGAACCGACGCTTTGATAAGGTGATCAAAGACTTCGGGTTTATACAGTGTCATGGAGAGGCCTGTATTTACAAGAAAGTGAGTGGGAGCTCTGTAGCAGTCCCGATATTATATGTAGATGACATATTATTGATCGGGAATGATATAGAACTATTAAGCAGTGTTAAGGGTTATTTGAATAATAGTTTTTCAATGAAAGACCTTGGTGAAGCATCGTATATATTAGGCATCAAGATTTATAGAGATAGATCAAGACGTCTAATAGGGCTATCACAGAGTACATATCTGGACAAGATTCTAAAGAAGTTTAGAATGGACGAAAGTAAGAAAGGGTTCTTACCTATGTTACTGTGCAAGGTATTGAGTAAAACTCAAGGACCGGCTACGGCAGAAGAAAGAGAAAGGATGTGTAACATCCCCTATGCCTCGGCAGTAGGATCTATCATGTATGCCATGCTATGTACTAGACCGGATATAGCACATGCGGTTAGTTTGACTAGCAGATATCAAAGTGATCCAGGAATGGAACACTGGACAGCGGTCAAGAATATCCTGAAGTACTTGAAAAGAACTAAGGATATGTTTCTTTGTTATGGAGGTGACCAAGAGCTCGTTGTAAACGGTTACACCGATGCAAGTTGGAACACTGATCCTGATGACTCTAAGTCACAGTCTGGGTACGTGTTTATATTGAATGGTGTTGCAGTAAGCTGGGCAAGCTCGAAGCAGTGCACGGTGGCGAAGTCTTCAACAGAATCATAGTACATAGCGGCTTTAGAGGCTTCATCAGAAGCAGTATGGATGAAGAGGTTCATTGTAGAGCTCGGTATGGTTCCTAGTGCATTGGACCCATTAATCATTTACGGTGATAACATGGGTGCCATCGCCAATGCACAAGAGCCAAGGTCACACAAGAGGCTGAAGCATATCAAGCTGCGTTACCACTCGATTCGCGAGTACATCGAAGATGGAGAAGTAAAGATTTGCAAAGTACACACTGATCTGAATGTAGCAGATCCGTTGACTAAAGCTCTCCCTAGGGCAAAGCATGACCAACACCAGAATGCCATGGGTGTTAGGTATATTACAATGTAATCTAGATTATTGACTCTAGTGCAAGTGGGAGACTGAAGGAGATATGCCCTAGAGGCAATAATAAAGTGGTTATTATTTATATCTTTATGTTTATGATAAATGTTTATATATCATGCTAGAATTGTATTAACCGAAACATTAGTACATGTGTGATATGTAGACAAACAAGAAGTCCCTAGTATGCCTCTTAAACTAGCTTGTTGATTAATGGATGATTAGTTTCATAATCATGAACATTGGATGTTATTAATAACAAGGTTATGTCATTGTGTGAATGATGTAATGGACACACCCAATTAAGCGTAGCATAAGATCTCGTCATTAAGTTATTTGCTATAAGCTTTCGATACATAGTTACCTAGTCCTTATGACCATGAGATCATGTAAATCACTTATACCGGAAAGGTACTTTGATTACACCAAACACCACTGCGTAAATGGGTGGCTATAAAGGTGGGATTAAGTATCCGGAAAGTATGAGTTGAGGCATATGGATCAACAGTGGGATTTGTCCATCCCGATGACGGATAGATATACTCTGGGCCCTCTCGGTGGAATGTCGTCTAATGTCTTGCAAGCATATGAATGAGTTCATAAGAGACCACATACCACGGTATTTAGTAAAGAGTACTTGTCGAGACGAGGTTGAACAAGGTATAGAGTGATACCGAAGATCAAACCTCGGACAAGTAAAATATCGCGAGACAAAGGGAATTGGTAATATATGTGTATGGTTCATTCGATCACTAAAGTCATCGTTGAATATGTGGGAGCCATTATGGATCTCCAGATCCCGCTATTGGTTATTGGTCGGAGTGAGTACTCAACCATGTCCGCATAGTTCTCGAACCGTAGGGTGACACACTTAAAGTTGGATGTTGAAATGGTAGTTCTTGAATTATGGAATGAAGTTCGAATATTTGTTCGGAGTCCGGATGAGATCCCGGACATCACGAGAGTTCCGGAATGGTCCGGAGAATAAGATTCATATATAGGATGTCATTTTATGTGAAATAAAATGTCGCGGAAGGTTCTATGGAAGGTTCTAGAAGGTTCTAGAAAAGTCCGGAAGAAACCACCAAGGAAGGTGGAGTCCACAAGGGACTCCACCTCCATGGCCGGCCAGCCCTAGTGGGGGTGGAGTCCCAAGTGGACTCCACCATAGGGGGCCGGCCACCCCCCCACATGGGAGGTGGGAATCCCACCTTTGGGTGGGAGTCCTAGTTGGGCTAGGTTTGCCCCCTCCTATGGAAGGTTTTGGTTTCGGGTCTTATTCGAAGACTTGGACACCAACACTTGGGATCCACCTATATAATGAGGGGCCAAGGGAGGGGGCCGGCCACCCCAAGACCATAGCTTGGCCGCCCCCCTTGAGTGGCCGGCCACCCCCTCCCAAACCCTAGCTTTGCTCCTCCACTTCATATTGTCCGGTTTGCTTAGCGAAGCTCCGCCGGACTTCTACACCGCCACCGACACCACGCCGTCGTGCTGTCGGATTCAAGAGGAGCTACTACTTCCGCTGCCCGCTGGAACGGGGAGGTGGACGTCGTCTTCATCAACAACCGAACGTGTGACCGAGTACGGAGGTGCTGCCCGTTCGTGGCGCCGGAACCGATCGTGATCAAGATCTTCTACGCGCTTTTGCAAGCGGCAAGTGATCGTCTACCGCAGCAACAAGAGCCTCATCTTGTAGGCTTTGGAATCTCTTCAAGGGTGAGACTCGATACCCCCTCGTTGCTACCGTCTTCTAGATTGCATCTTGGCTTGGATTGCGTGTTCGCGGTAGGAAAATTTTTGTTTTCTATGCAACGTTATCCTACAGCTCTCTCTACTCCCCCCTCCTTCCTGGTTGTTGCCTCTCCTCTCTCTGCTCCCAGGCTGCTCTCTCTGCTCTCACCGGAGGGGCTATATATAGCGGCGTGCCTCCAGATAATCCCCTCCCCCCCAGATAAGCCCCCCCCAGATAAGGCAAACACTAGATAAGCCTCCCCTAGATTAAGCCCCCCATCTTTTGTCCCGGTTTGAGCACCCACCCGGGATAAAAGAGGTATATAAACTAACCCACCATCTCGGTCGAAACCCACCACCCCATATAATGCTCCACTAGTAGAAAAAAGGCATTTAGTCCTGGTTCATAAGGTCCATCCACTTTAGTCCCGATGTTGTGCAATCGGGACTAAATAACTGGGACTAAAGCCCACCCCCTTTAGTCCCGGTTGCTTACGAACCGGGACTAAAAGTCCATCCACGTGCTTGCTCAAATTACTTTAACTAAATCTAAACTAAAATAACGACAACAACTTTATTTAAATTTAACTAGATACGTTAACTAAAAATTTAAACCAAAATAACGACTACGACTTTATTGGAATATAACTAGATACGTTAACTAAACTTAAACTAAAATAACGACTTCGCCTTGTTCTTCTGCACATCCGCTATTGCCCTCCTGGCTGCCGCGTCTTGTCGCAGCTGCTGCAGCTCTTCCTCACGACGACGCTTATGCATCTCCTCACTATCCAGCTCCGCCCCACACCGCCGCTTATGCAGCTCCTGGAGACTCTGCCTCTCAAATGCTTCTATGGTAGCCGCTAGCGCCGCCTCCTCCCACTCCTCTATCTCCGCGAGCTGCGGGTCCACCTCATCCGCTGCTGCCCTCTTGGCTGTCGCCTCCTGCCGTAGCTGCTGCTGCAGCTCCTCCCACTCCTCTATCTCCGTGAGCTGCGGGTCCACCTCCACCGGCGGCGGGTGCGGCTTTGGGGACATTGTAAAATGGTCTAGGGTTCGGTGAGAGAAGTGGGAGACATGGACGTAGGAGCTATTTATAGAGGCGTGTACGCGGGAAACTTTCCCGCGTGGTGTCTTGGCGGGAAACTTTCCCGCGCGGCTAGCGTCGTGGCGGGAAACTTTCCCGCGCGGCCGGCGTCGTGGCGGGATACTAGAAAAAACCAGAAAAAAGCACTAGAAAAGAAACAGAAAAAGCACTAGAAAAAACCAGAAAAGGCTACCATTGGCCTGGAGCCCAAGTACACTGATTGAGCTCCAGGTCGTTGGATCAAAACGGCCAGATCCGTTGGATTCGAGATGCCACAGATCAACCCCTTTTGTTGCGGGTGGTGGCACGGGCCGCGAAAAAAGGTCCCCCTTTTGTCGCGGGTGTTGGCACGTGCCGCGACAAAAGGCACCCTTTTATCCCGGCCGGAGCCACCACCCGCGACAAAAGGGTCTGGCGTATTTAAGGCTCCTGATACGTCTCCGACGTATCGATAATTTCTTATGCTCCATGCCACATTATTGATGATATCTACATGTTTTATGCATACTTTATGTCATATTTATGCGTTTTCCGGAACTAACCTATTGACGAGATGCCGAAGGGCCGATTCTTTGTTTCTGCTGTTTTTGGTTTCAGAAATCCTAGTAAGGAAATATTCTCGGAATTGGACGAAATCAACGCCCAGGGTCCTATTTTGCCCGGAAGCATCCAGAACACCCGAGAGCTGCCAGAGGGGGGCCACAGGCCCACCAGACCATAGGCTGGCGCGGCCAAGGGGGGGCCCGCGCCGCCTTATGGTGTCATCGCCCCGTTGACCTTCTGACGCCGCCTCTTCGCCTATATAAAGGTCCTCGACCTAAAACCTCGATACGAAAAAACCACGGTACGAGAAACCTTCCAGAGCCGCCGCCATCGCGAAGCCAAGATCTGGGGGACAGGACTCTCTGTTCCGGCATGCCGCCGGGACGGGGAAGTGCCCCCGGAAGGCTCCTCCATCGACACCACCGCCATCTCCATCACCGCTGCTGTCTCCCATGAGGAGGGAGTAGTTCTCCATCGAGGCTCGGGGCTGTACCGGTAGCTATGTGGTTACTCTCTCTCCTATGTACTTCAATACAATGATCTCATGAGCTGCCTTACATGATTGAGATTCATATGAGTTTTGTATCACAATTCAACTATGTGCTACTCTAGTGATGTTATTAAAGTAGTTTTATTCCTCCTGCACGGTGTAATGGTGACAGTGTGTGCATCCGTGTTAGTAGTTGGCGTAGGCTATGATTGTGATCTCTTGTAGATTATGAAGTTAACTATTGCTATGATGGTATTGATGTGATCTATTCCTCCTACATAGTGTGAAGGTGACAGTGTGCATGCTATGTTAGTACTTGGTTTAGTCGTGTTGATCTTTCATGCACTCTAAGGTTATTTAAATATGAACATTGAATTGTGGAGCTTGTTAACTCCGGCATTGAGGGTTCGTGTAATCCTACGCAATGGTGTTCATCATCCAACAAAAGAGTGTAGAGTATGCATTTATCTATTCTGTTATGTGATCAAAGTTGAGAGTGTCCACTAGTGAAAGTATGATCCCTAGGCCTTGTTCCTAAATACTGCTATCGCTGCTTGTTTACTGTTTTACTGCGTTACTACTACTGCGTTACTACTGCTTGTTTACTGTCATGGGCAAAGCACTTTTCTGGTGCCGTTGCTACTACTTATTTATACCACCTGTATGTCACTATCTCTTCGCCGAACTAGTGCACCTATTAGGTGTGTTGGGGACACAAGAGACTTCTTGCTTTGTGGTTGCAGGGTTGCATGAGAGGGATATCTTTGACCTCTTCCTCCCTGAGTTCGATAAACCTTGGGTGATCCACTTAAGGGAAAACTTGCTGCTGTTCTACAAACCTCTGCTCTTGGAGGCCCAACACTGTCTACAGGAAAAGGAGGGGGCGTAGACATCAGCTCCCACCATCCCGGCCCGAGCAACCACCCGCGACACTGGATGCCAGCCGACGAAATTGACGCCTCCAGGCTGCTGAAATTAACGCCACCACCGCCGCCCACGAGCCACCGCCGGCTGGCGCCCCCACCGGCCGCCTGCCGCGCGCACGCACGCCACCGCCGCCGCCGCTTCTACCGGCCGCTGCAGCGCGCACCCGCGCTGCTGCGCGCGCACACGTACGCGACCGCCGGCCTCCGCCGCACGCCGGCCTCCGCCGCGGCCCCACGCCACCGCCAGCCTCCATCGACGCCGACCCTCCTCCACCGCCCCACGCCACCGCCGGTCGCCGCCCCCACGCGCAGGTAGGCCACCGGCCGGCCCCCATTTTTAATTTGTGATTAGTTTAATTAGTTAATTTGGTTAATTAGGGTTAGGGTTAGTTTAGTTAGGGTTAGGGGTTAGTTTTAGTCTAGTTATGGTTAGTTTAATTTTTTAGGGTTATGGTTAGTTTAGTTAGGGTTAGGGGTTAGTTTACTTAGGGATATTGATTATGTGGTCGCTTCACCGTCACTATGTAAAAAATGTTCCTCCCGATCCGTGACATCGCCCCTATGTAAAAATTGTTCCCCCAATCCGAAAGTTATCCCACTTCGCCGTCGCTATATAAAAATTGTTCCCCCCGACCCGCGACATCGCCCCTATGTAAAAGTTGTTCCCCCGATCCAAATGTTATCCTGCTTCGCCGTCGCTATGTAAATTTTTTTCCCTCGATCCGCGACATCGCCCCTATGTAAAAGTTGTTCCCCCGATCCGAATGTTATCCCGCTTCGCCGTCCTATGTAAAAATTGTTCCCCCGATCCGTGACATCGCCCCTATGTAAAATTGTCCCCCCCGATCCGAATGTTACCCCGCTTCACCATCACTATGTAGTCACTAACATCCCCCTCTCCCCGTGTGTTACAACGACCCCCTGCGTTCATTATGTGGTCACCAGCATCCCCCTTTCCCTGTACATTACGATGACCCCCTACGTTACATCGTCAGCGGCATCCCTCTCTCCTCTACGTTACGCCGACATTATTATTATTATGAACCCCTACTCAAAATTAATCATGTACTTATCGATTAATATTTTGCAGAAACAATGTATCCATTCCATCGAGAATTCGAACAGGAAGACATTGCCGAGGACATAATCCGCGAAGCCGACGGCTCCGTTGATGGAGAAGACGACGACTTCGTTGATGTAGAAGCCGAGGGCTCCGGTGATGGCGAGGTATATATACATGTATATGATCACTAGAGCCATTAATGGAATTCTATATGACCATGTATATGAATTAATTAATGTTTATTCTTTTAGGCCTCCCAAGATAAGTTGGACAAATGAGGCTCGGCAAAGAAGTTGGGCAAAAATGACCACTTCACAGTTACACTTATATCACCTAAAGGCGAACCGTTGGAACCCGTAAAGGCCGCAACGACATTTAAAAATCAGTGCGAAGTTATGGTTAGGGATCGCATCCCGATCAGTGTTACAGAATGGAACAAGAGCAAAGAGATGCCCCAAAGTGAGTTTATTGCTGATAGGTTCAAAGGCAAGCTTTTTGACGACCTCATGGCACATTTCACCCTGCCAGAATTGCAATCGCAGATTGAGATGGACAAGGAGAAGACGCTAGTGAAGAAGTGGGCTCTTCAGAAGTTGGGGGAACTAGATTATGGGCAAATTATAAGCAGGACAACGCACCTCCAAAATTCAAAGGCTATCTAGCGCTAGCAGGAGCATAACTGGGATGCATTTGTGAAGTACGATACCTCAGAGGATGTTGAGGCATTGTCAAAGAAAAACAAGAAGAATGCAAGTGAAAAGGAATATCACCATAAAACGGGGCGAGGGGGCTACAAAAAAGTCATGCCTAAGTGGGCTGAACAAGAGGCTTTGATGCAGCGGAATGTGGTCACTCCAGAACCCATCCGAGAAAACTGGGACCTGAGGGCTCGAAATTGGTTCCTTGCGCATGGGTGTGAGTCCGGCAACGCGTTCGCTTAATATGGTTAATTCAGTTCAGTTAGTTCGGTTATACGGTAAATATAGTTTCAATACTTCGGTTAATACGGTTACGTATAAAAATACGATTTGGTTTCGGTAATAACCATTAAACTACGGTTTGGTTTCGGTAATAACCAAACTAACCAAAGTTGACACGAATTTTGGATTCAAAACTAACTTTTATGGTCATATGTTTTATTTTTTATGTTTTGTTAGATCGTACAAAAGATTCTGCAAGAGAGACAAGAAAAAAAAGGAATTTCGAACGAAACAGAATATACATGTATTTTTGTATGGCTGCACATGCGTACAATCAAGACCATAGCCACCACGCTGATGCAGCTTACGTGTAGTCCACTCACTTTAGGCATTATATTAATGTTATACGCGAAGTTGGGCTAGCCTAAAAATTGGGATTTTCTGCTGGCTAGGTGTTCGGTTTTCTTTCGGTTTAACCGCGGTTTTTTAGTTAAAAGCTGAATTAACCGGGGGACTTTCGGTTTGATGTTTTACTAATTGAAACAGTAACCATAAACTATAAAAACCATAAATCGGTTGCGGTTAGGTTTTTTCGGTTCAGTTTTTGGTTTCGGTTTGGTTATGCACAACCGGAGGTGTGAGTATGACATGTGGACATGGAACCTTGTTCAAAGTGACAGCAAGGTTAAGGTACTCATGGAAAAATGGCTTCAAGTGACGGCAGATATTAAATCAGGAAAATTGAAGTTTGTTCCCGATAGAGAGAATGACTTGCTGACGTTTGTCCTTGGGAATCCCGAAAAGGGAGGACGAACAAGAGGCCTCGGCCCTAGATATCTGTGGTCAATTGGGTTTCCCAGCAGCGTGGAGACTTATAGAAGCCGAGCGAGAGCAAAACAACGCCAGCAGGAGGTGCAGAATGACCGGTTAACCGAGTTCCAACGCCGACTTGACCATCAGCAGCGGGAGATTGACGAACTTAAAGGACGGCGCGAGCCAGATAATACCGCTGGCATATCTCAGCGGCGAAGCAGCGTGGCTGACTCGGAGGCCCCGCCTGAATGTACACAGATGATAGATGGCGGTCCTGGCTACCCCGTGGATGGAATCAAGGAGCATACACCTTGTGATCTCCATGAGGTGTTCAGGAACCTATCTCTTAAGGTGGCAGTCGGCTTTGTTTTACCTACATTAGGACCTGAAGGTGAGCCGGCACTATGTCATGGCAATGAGATTCCAGCTAGCTATGCTCGTGTCGGGGTGGATTCAATTGTACCGTTGTTTGAGTCATCGCAGCTTGAAATCCCTGGACGTGAAGGTCAGCTTACACTCGGAGACGTACTGGGTGACATCATTCTTTGGGAGAAGAAAAACATAAGGCTTCCAGGCTGGATACCCCCTACTTGTCGTCGCAGGTCACCATCACCTCCTCCGAGTGGCCGCAAGTCACCATCACCTCCTCCGAGTGGTCACATGTCGCCATCACCCCATGAGTACGACCACCACATCCCTAGTCCATCTCCATCTCCACAGCCGTCCTCGCCGCCGCCTGCGCCCACTAAGACTCGGCAGGCACCCAAGCGGAAGCGTGTCAAGAGTCCTATCCGTCGACTGTCGCCCCTCCCAAGAGTACCAAAGGTTCCTCCCCCCATCCTTACGATCTTACTATCGAGGAAAATGAGGCCGTTGTAAAGAAACAACTGCATGAACATTTTCATAAGGAAAAACCCAAGCCCCCAGCACCATACACCGACAAGCAAAAAGCATATGCTCTTGAAAATTTTCTGAACACACCATCGCAATATGACTTACATGAGAAGAAGGATGACTATACATGCACACTTGCGAAGGTAATTGAGCAGAGCAAAGAGAAGAATAGTGCTAGCACGAGCAAATCATCAACTAAAAGTGTAGCCGGGAAGAAATCAAGTACAAAAAGTGCACCCCTCAAGGCCAAACAAGCGACAACAAGCAGAAAAATAAAGGATGTTCCCCAGCTCGGAGAACAAGCCACTCAATCAATCCCACCCCACAAAGTGTTAGATGTTCCCTCGGTGTACCAGGGACATGGTGGTTTCGATATGGAAGCAGCTGCGGCGCTAGCGGCTCAAATGAATTATACTGTGGAAGAATTGCCGAGTTCCCAAGATGTTGCACTACCCATTGCTGATATAGCCCCTAAATTTGTATACATGGTCGACTTGGTCAGCAGAAAGTGGCTGGAAGAACTGTCAACATATATGCGGAATTTGCATCAGTGGTACCTTGATGCGTGCAAGGAGAACCAAAGATACATCGTGGCGAATATCTCGTATGAATATTACTTCCGAAGGGAGGATCTCCATATCGAGATTTCCAAACTCTGACAGTTATTCAATTTAGACGCCCTCGACAAATCTCTCATGAGTTGCTATTGCTTGTAAGTTGTTGATTACATATAAGTTCCTGTTTATTCAGTTGTTCATGTTCATTGCATATACTCATTATATCCTTATGTACTCTCTTATGTAGACTGAAAATCGATGAATGTAGAAGAAAGAAGATAACCAATATTGGGTTTATATACCCAGATAAAGTACATCATAACACGGTAAGGGATAAAGACGAAGAAACGGGGGGAAACCTACTAAGGTTTATAACGGAGCAAAATTTATGTGATTCAATATTGTTTCCTTACAGCTACAACTGAGGGTCTTACTCTGTTGTAGACATTCAATTTTTATCGATCGATGTTAAGTGTAATTCATGACGTATATATATAAAAATATGTGCAGTTTCCACAGGATTCTGCTAGACATTCAAGTTGATAAGGGAGTAGTTGAAGTAAGGGACCCATTGAGTAGAGGTCTGGAAGGGTTCCGCAACTTGCAGCAGTTGCTCCAGAGGTAATTTCAATCATTGTCGCGCTATATCTTTCGTGAGATATCAATTAATTATCCACTCATTCAATCATTTTTTTTGCCTGGCAGGGTTTGGAGAAGCTTCAAGAAGGTGGTTAAGGTAAGGGTAACTTCGCAGAGAATCTAACATTTACTCCTGTACCGTGTGCCCAGCCACAAGGGACAAATCTATATGGATACTACGTTTGCGAATCCATTCACATGTTAACCACTGAGAATGACGATAATAGATTCAACGTAAGCAATAACTTCACAACTTTAATTTATTATCGTCAATATTTCGTTATCAAGATTGATATAGTCATATTCATCTCATTTTCCTATATAGGTCGAGTTCATGCGGGAGAAGCTCCAACCACACCAACACCTACTAGCAATTGCGGAGAAAGTGGCAGGACTTCTGATGAGAGAAATAATAGATGAAAACATCTTGTTTAATCCAAATAGGCGCTTCTGATGATCCCCGTGTAATAGTTCGAATAGACGACGGGCTCTAGTCCCGGTAGTCGTGAGCTCCATGAATATGTAAGGGAAATCTACGAATAGACTTTTGCTACGAATATTTGTTTGCTCGATCTGTATATAATGCATGAACGTGTACAGATTGTAGTAGCGTACAAATATATGAATTTTTTATTTTGAAATGAAAAATGAAATAAAGGGGGGTGTTGGGGGTGGCTGCATCCCTTAAACCCTAAGGCCTTGTTTACTTCTCTCGTATTTTTCTTCCCAATGGGTATGGGGATGGGAGGGGATTTGGTGTTCACCCAATCCCCTCAAATACCCCTCCCCAAAAATACACTAGTATGATGGAGAGTTTTTGATTTAGGCAAAAAATGTGGGGATGGGAGGGGATGGGAGGGGATATCTCGGGATTATGTCGTTCAAAACCGGAGAAGTAAACGGACTAGTGGGGATTTTCCGGGATACGGAATAATCCCCTCCCATCCCCATAAATAACCTAGAAGTAAACAAGGCCTAAAGGAGCAGCGCCCTGCGCGCGCCACATAGAGGGTCTTTTGTCCCGGCATGTGTTACCAGCCGCGATAAAAGGGGGTGTCCCCTGCGCGCCCCGCGGCTGCCACGTGGTGGACCTTATGTCTCGGCTGGTAAGCGGGCTGGGACAAAATGTTGGGCCTTTTGTCGCGCTCCTGTTGTCCCGGCTGGCCGGTCGAGATAAAAGGCTCTTACGGCCCGCGACAATAGGCCCATTCTCCACTAGTGTGTTGATACGTCATACTTTCTATGACTTGCAGAGGGTTAGACCAAAAGTGGTTTGGAAGTTTGACCATCAACTGCATGCTTTTAAGCTTAACCGCTCGTCACATGTTTGTAAGCACAACACATAACTAAACCCACTTTCTTGAATCTGGAGAAATTCAAAGAAACGAGAGCAAGCATGTGGATATCTTCAGTACATAACTCGAGATGTTCTGTGTCTTAATTTAACTGAATTTGTATCATTTGGAAGGAAGACATAAGCGTATAGCACATTTTCATGTCTTATTTAGAATACAGGAATTAGTAAGCTGTCCTAGTGCATTAGTACACCTTACGTGTCTAATGACTAATGACTATTGCATCCAATATGCCTCCTGTTTCTATAGTTGTTGCCTGAAAGAAGGTAAATGTTGAATCTCATCAATACGGTGTACCATCGGAAAACAAGCAGTAAAGAACCCGCCAGAGCTCATCATCATGCCTTCGTCAATGACATGATAAACGCGACTGTTTGGTGTCTGACAAACTCGTCCTGCAAGCTTCCCTCCTGGCTCCAGCGCTGCTCCGCGGTCCTCACAAACTCATCCATCACGTCTCCAAAGTGTTGCACAATTATCGGCTCAAATACGGCCCTGATCTGGTTTAGTGCCCAGCTTGCGTTGATGGTCGATTTGTCTACAAATATTTTTAAGTCATGCACCATCAAATCCTTGGTGCAAAAGGACCCCTCTTCTTGGATGATATCCCTCAGCTCTTGGTCGGAAGGTGCATACATCGGCACATAAAAAGATTCAAACTTTGCCTTGTCGATCACACCCTATCAATACAACACAAAGGTAAATTTCCAAAAACAAGATAGGAGTCTAAATAGTTGTTACCAAACGATAGAATGATATGATAGAAAATAATAATAAAGAGATGTACCTCTGAGGCCATGGCACGTAGAATCTTAGCAATGATTTCCCAAAGATCAGAGAATTCAGAGGTGGAGTCATTAGGACGCCTGCCTATAAGGGAAAGAACCATATGGCCACCTTCGACCAATTCCGTGGCTCTAAGCTTTAGGAAATTTTTGAAGTCTTTCCTGAACTGCTGGGCATAAGCTTCAATGACTATAGGGAGCCTTTCACGCCTAACATTCTCATCGATGTCGTATGCCGGAATCTGGTTCTTCCAAAGAACTTCAGGCACCTGTAAAATATGTTTTTCTTACATAATGGACAACTAATGCAAAAAAATAAATCCATGGAGTGTACCAAACGCATACCTCTGAGAGCCAATGCAGGCTGTTGGACGAACAGAAAAGATGCATTGAGCCAGTAGTGAAAAGCCTCTCGTAGAACGACCCCGGTATGACGCCGGTCGTAACAGTAGAACTGCTTCGTTGGCGGAGCGTGTGCAAGCTCTTCACCACGATGTTGAAGTCATTGCCAGGTAGGTCGTTTAGGAACAAGCACACTTCTGGCGGTGGCTGCTGGAGCTTATCGCAGTGTCTGTTGATGGCCTCAGCGGCAACCGATACCAGTTCTAGCGCGTTTGGGCCAGAGGAGCAGCCCAAGTCCGCGATCAGCATCTGTGCTGGGAGCAAGCTGGTGGTGCTGCTGCACAACTCGTTGATGGCCGCTTCTATCGGGGGCTTCATCTTGTTCTGCGCACCGCCCTGCAGTCGAGTTCTAATTCTTCAGAAAATCTGGTTTAATCAGTTTGCTAAATGTCCTTTTTTGCATTGCTTCTTAAATTACAAAGAATTTCCTTTCAACCTCAGTGGTATAATAAGCTATATTGTGAAGTTGGTCGTGATGAAACAATTTAATTTGAGAAGCCAATAGTCATATGTTACAGGCTACGGAATGATGGGTTAATCAAGATAGGAAAAGATACCTGAATTTGGGAGTTGCAGGCATAGCTTGTTTTCCCCTGTCCGTTATTCATATACACTATCTGCTTGGAGGCCATGGCTGTGCTTGGAGCCATGCTAAACTTGAGACGTGGTACTGTTCTAAGATCAGCTGGATTGCTTTGCTTCTTTGGGCTTATTATGGCTGCTTTTTATAGGGGTGGGTGGGTGGGGCAATAGTAAGGCCAGCGTGGTTTATTATTTTCATTCATAAGAGAGCAGGTAGTAAGGCTAAACGACTGGTCAAACCCAATGGCGACCGGCAAAGTATGGATACCAATCTCTCACGGTCTCTTGCACATGTAATACAGCGACTAGTTCTTAATTTGTTGGGGCTGCTCTCCCCCTTTCTTCTACCTACTCTCGGAGAGAAACAATAATCGAGACAATTTTTGTTTTTCGGCTGGCCGCAACGTCCGGCTCCACGAATCTAATGTCAAGATTATGGCTAACATTCTTCTTTATGTGCTACAGTTTCAAAGGAGTATCCAAGCCAGATATAGTACCTACTCCGCAACTTCCTCCGCATGCATGAGTGAGCATCAGCCAGGAAGAATGGGTACCGCATGCCATGGCTGACTTTTAATCCGAGACGGACACCCAAACTGTACTATTTTGGATGTTAAAAGTTTGTATCCTGACTTGCTACTTTCAGAGGTTTTCGGAGATTTCTTTCCACCGCTTGTTGCATTCCATCTCTAACTGAGCAAAAACAACAATGTTCAGAGAAAAATGTATTTTAAGAAAGATGGGGTTCTTTTTAAAGTTACACATTGCGAATGAAGATTCTTGCTACAAGAAGGGCGATCCTTGTTCTGCTAGTCGTTCCGAGCTTTCCAAACGTTCAAGCAATGACGTATTGCGGGCCGTCTCACTTGAACACGTGAGAGTGCTATAAATTAGTCAACCGTTAGTCCGATAAAATTGTGACAGGGATGGGTTAAATAATCAGAGATACTAACATGTGATTTGACTTCAACGTACACGTGTGAGAATATTGGTATAAGTTGGTTACATATAAATCCAATAAAATAGTAGGGTCAAAGAAGTAGTTGTGTTGTGTTATTCTGTCCAAGAACACATACGAAGGATCACTAGTCACTAGTAGAAACAAGGGCTTTGGTTTTTTGCCCCAAAGAGCTTTTGCACCGAATTTGGCACGAACCGGTGCTAAAGGGGGTCATTAGCACCGGTTTGTACGGTCCAGCCGTTCGAGGGACCTTTAGCACCGGTTCGTGTTCGTGTTACGAACTGGTGCAAATGAGCTATCTTTTGCATCGGTTCGTAACACGAACCGGTGCTAAAGGGTTGACGTCAGCCGCGAACCCTAATTTGAATTTCAATTTTTTTTGCAATAAAAATTTGAAAAACTAAAATATGAAAGCAGGAAGATTTTAGTTTTTTCTAGAAATTTAGGATTATATTTTTTATTTTTCAAAATTAAAATTAATAATTGCATCCTGCATAAAGATTACTATTAATTTTAGCAAGTTATAAGTTTTTCAAATTTTCAGGTTTTAGGTTTGGCAAAAAAAATTGAAAATAATTATAAATAATACAAATTATAAAGTTAATGTTTATTTATTTATTCAAGATATATCATTACTTTTGTTTATTAAAAGAATTATTTGAAATTTGAACAATAAAGAAATATGATATCGACCGATATGTTAATAGGATTGATATGATACTACTATCACATATATGCGCGCGAAACACTTGGTTCCAGGATGGAAAGGAACTTGGAAGTTAAGCGTGCTAGTGCTAGAATAGTGGGAGGATGGGTGACCGAGCGGGAAGTCTGAGCACGGGTAAGTAATTAGACTAGAGATAATGGTAGTTAGAGACTAAACTTGTGAAATAACTAAAATATTAGAAATTCTGAAAAAAAAAGAAAAAAAAGAGGGAGTGAAAAATAATTCGAATTATTTTTACGGTAGCGAGGTTCTACAGCGGCAGCGTTTTGGGACATTTTCCTGCCGCGGCAGACCCTTTAGCACCGGTTCATAATACGAACCGGTGCTAAAGATCCTCTCGCTCGGGCGCCCGACAGCCGCCACGTGGTGCCCCCTTTAACACCGGTTCGTAACTAAACCGGTGCAAAAGGGGGGACCTTTTGCACCGGATTGTTTGCACCGGTTCACAATCCGGTGCATATGGCCCTAACGAACCGGTGCAAAATGGCCGTTTTCCACTAGTGAGTAACACTTCATACAGTTAAATTGGCCAGTCACACACGATTTACCTAATTTTTCCTCTCGCTGTGCTTGTTTAGGAATGAAAAGGTTTTTTATGACAAAGTTTCATCTCTTATGCAGGTCATCTACCAGTGTACGGCTTTGCTCCATTCATGGTTGTCACTCCAGCGCTTGGAGTACCGCGATCTCTTTACGGATATGTTTACACGGTTGGAAGAAACGGCTAAGAAGTTGGTTACCCAATATGGGTGAATGCATGGGCGGAGCCAGGTTTCAAATTTTGGGTGTACAAGAGTTTCAAACTAGTAGAAAATTGGCCTTCTATCCAGGCCTTTTGTCCCGGCCCAGTCTGGAGCCGGGACAAAAGGCCAGGCCACGTCACCCCGAAGCTAGCGGGAGGGCACGGGGCCTTTTGTCCCGGTTTGTTAGGGACCGTTTGTCCCGGCTGGAGGGTTGGGCCGAGGAAAAAGGGTCTGAGGCCTTTTGCGGCTTGCTGGCAGCCCTTTTGTCCCGCTTTGTGGCTCAAACCAGGACAAAAGGTCGAGGCCTATATATATACAGGCAGCCCTCCCCCATCTCTCCCTACATTTTTTTCCTTCGCGGTGGAAGGTAGAGGTTTATGCTAACTATTTTTTCTCCATGTGCACAAGAGGTGTTTGATGAAATGTTTGTGAAGATGCCACTTGATTTTATTTAATAAGATTTCTCCTCTTTCTTGTCCTAAAAGGTTAGCAACTATTTTATCGTATATATAGACCGCACAATACTAATTTTAGCATGGTCATTGCATTTGATACATAATTGTACTTATGGTACAGATGAGTCATCCATGGATGTACGATAACCGATGCGATCCCGCTTTCAGAGAGGGCGTGAAATCTTTCCTGCTTGTGGCCGAGGCCAACAAGGGGAAGCAAGGTTTTATTTGTTGTCCATGTCTGAAATGTCGGAATGAGAAGGATTGCTCTTGTTCAAGAGACATTCAGAGCCACCTGCTTCGGCACGGATTCATGTCGGGCTATCATGTTTGGACCAAGCACGGAGAAGAATGGGTTATGATGGAATACGGTGATGAAGAAGATAACAATGACAACTACCGATCTATGTTCCCTGAATACGATGATACCGCAATGGAAGACAATGAAGAAGAAGGAGGTGAAGAACGGGCACCACATGAGTCTGGTGATGATGATCTTCGTCGGGCCATTTCTGATGCAAGGAGAGACTGTGGCACAAATAAGCAGAGGTTGCGGTTTGACAAGATATTAGAGGACCACCAAAAATTGTTGTACCCATGTTGCGAAGATGGGCAGAAAAAGCTGGGTAGCATATTGGAATTGCTGAAATGGAAGGCAGAGGCCGGTGTGACTGACTCGGGATTTGAAAATTTGCTGATAATAATAAAGAAGCTGCTTCCAAGAAAGAACGAATTGCCCGCTAGTACGTATGAAGCAAAGAAGGTTGTCTGCCCTCTAGGATTAGATGTGCAGAAGATACATGCATGCCCTAATGACTGTATCCTCTACCGTGGTGAGAAGTACGAGAATGTGAATAAATGCTCGATATGCGGTGCATTGCGGTATAAGATCAGAAGAGATGACCCTGGTGATGTTGAGGGCGAGCCACCCAGGAAGAGGGTTCTTGCGAAGGTGATGTGGTATGCTCCCATAATACCACGGTTGAAACGTTTATTCAGAAACAAAGAGCATGCCAAGTTGTTGCGATTGCACATGGAAGAACGTAAGAAAGACGCGATGTTGAGGCTCCCCGCTGATGGTCGGCAGTGGTGAAACATCGAGAGAGTGTTTCCGGATTTTGCAGGTGAGACAAGTAACTTATGGTTTGGTCTAAGTACATATGGCATGAAACCTTTTGGGGAGCAGAGCTGCGGTCACATCACCTAGCCCGTGACTCTATGTATCTACCACCTTCCTCCTTGGTTGTGCATGAAGCGGAAGTTCATTATGATGCCAGTGCTTATTCAAGGCACAAAGCAGCCCGGCAACGACATTGATGTGTACCTAAGGCCATTAGTTGATGAACTTTTGGAGTTGTGGGCCGAACCAGGTGTACGTGTGTGGGATGAGCACATCGAACAAGAATTTGACCTACGAGCGTTGCTATTCGTAACCATCAATGATTGACCTGCTCTTAGTAACATTTCAGGACAGACGAACAAGGGATACAATACACGCACACACTGTTTAGATGAGACTGAAAGTAAATATTTGGAAAAAAGTAGGAAAAATGTGTACCCGTACAATCGTCATTTTCTTCTGCGCAGGCATGCCTTAATTAAGGAAAAAAGGCAAGCATTTAAATGGCGAGGCAGAACCCCGTTCGAAGCCTGTCCCCCGTAGTGGTGCTCATGTATTTGAAATGGTCAAGGATTTAAATGTTATCTTTGGAAAGGGTCCAGGCAGACGACCTGTTCCGAAAGACGCTGACGGACACGCGCCCATGTGGAAGAAGAAATCTATATTTTTGGGGCTAGAATATTGGAAAGTTCTGGAAGTCCGCTTTGCAATCGACGTGATGCACCTGACAAAGAATCTTTATGTGAATATTCTAGGTTTCCTGGACGTGTATGCGAAGACAAAAGATACAACAGAAGCAAAGGAGGACCAACAACGTCATAAAGGACGAAACAGCAATCATCCAGGGCAGTTTCAAGGGCATGCTAGCTAAGCTCTTACCAAAGAAGAGAATGAAATCTTTTTTGAAGCCCTATTCAGTATCAAGGTTCCGTCTAGTTTTTCGTCGAATATAAAGGGAATAGTAAATATGAAGGAGAATAAAATTCCAGAACCTAAGGTCTCATGACTGCCACGTGCTTATGACACAATTGCTTCCTGTTGCATTGAGGGGACTTCTACCAGAAAATGTTTGACTAGCCATTGTGAAGATATGTGCATTCCTCAATGCAATTTCTCAGAAGGTAATGGATCCAGAAAGTTTGTCAGTCATGTATTTCTACACAATATGTTCCCATTCGAGAGATTCATGGGAATCTTAAAGAAATATGTTCGTAACCGCGCTAGGCCAGAAGGAAGAATCTCAAAGGGCTACGAAACAGAGGATGTCATTGAGTTTTGTGTTGACTTTCTTCCTGACCTTAGGCCGATTGGTGTTCCTGAATCTCAGTATGAGGGGAGGCTGACTGGAAAAGGCACACTACGAAGGAAAGCAATGATGTGCAGGGACAAAATTTCTTTCAATCAAGCACACTACAAAGTTCTATACAATTCCAGCTTGGTGGTTCCGTACATCGAGATACACAAGAATGTTGTACGAGAAGTAAACCCGGGCCAGCCCGACTCCTTGATTACATGTCAACACATGAAGACCTTCGGTAGTTGGTTGCAAACACTTCTCATGAGTAACACCACTGTTGGAGAGCAGCTGTACTTGTTGGCCAGGTTACCATCTTCAAAAATTTGTACATTCCAAGGGTACAAGATAAATGGGAATACATTTTACACGATCACCCAAGATAAAAAGAGCACCAACTAAAACAGTGGTGTCCGCTTTGATGCAAAAGACGAGAATGGGCAGATCACCACACATTATGGGTACATAGAGGATATATGGGAACTTGCCTATGGACCTACTTTTAAGGTCCCTTTGTTTCGGTGCAAATGGGTGAAGCTCAGCGGGGTACATGTAGACGATAAGTACGGTATAACAATAGTGGATCTCAACAACCTTGCGTACATGGACGAGCCATTCGTCCTAGCCAATGAGGTGGCTCAAGTTTTATATGTGAAGAACATGTCTAGCAAACCGAGAAGAAGAAATCGGCAAAAGAATACATCAACCGAGGAGCCAAAGCGTCACATAGTTCTTTCGAGGAAAAGAAACATCGTGGGAGTGGATGACAAGACAGACATGTCACAAAATTATAATAAGTTTAAAGAAATTACGCCCTTCACGGTGAAAATTGACCCAAGCATCTTGCTAAATGATGAAGATTCTCCATGGCTAGGTGCAGAAGAAAACCACATCCCTAGATGGCGATGTTGGAGGTATTTAAACCTATAATGTAATAATGTATTCTTAATAGTTCCCAAGAAAATCTCTACATTTATGTAATAATGAGAACCCTCATCTTCTACCCTGAGCTACTGGTTGTTGGGTTTATAGTAGCAGCTTCCGGGTGGGAGTCCTGCTTGCGGGAAGAGTTCCCTCGGGCGGTGCTTCCGAAGATGTCTAAGACGGCTGGTCATCTAAGACATCTTCGAGAAGCTCCGCCGGAGAGGCTCTTTCCTTCCAGGTTGCCATCGCCGGGTGTATATATACCAGCTCCCGGGAAGCTCTCTCTTCTCTCCCCTCCTTTTGTACCCTGAGCTACTGGTTGTTGGGTGTATATATACTAGCAGCTTCCGGGCGGGAGTCATGCTTGCGGGAAGAGTTCCCTCGGGCGGAGCTTCCAAAGATGTCTAAGACGGCTGGCCATCTAAGACATCTTCAAGAAGCTCCGCCGGAGAGGCTCTTTCCTTCCAGGTCAACGTCACCGGGTGTATACCAGCTCCCGGGAAGCTCTCTCTACTCTCCCCTCCTTCCTGGTTGTTGCCTCTCCTCTCTCTGCTCCCAGGCTGCTCTCTCTGCTCTCATCGGAGGGGCTATATATAGCGGCGTGCCTCCAGATAATCCCCTCCCCCCAGATAAGGCAAACAGCACATAAGCCTCCCCCAGATTAAGCCCCCCATCTTTTGTCCCGGTTTGAGCACCCACCCGGGATAAAAGAGGTATATAAACTAACCCACCATCTCGGTCGAAATCCACCACCCCATATAATGCTCCACTAGTACGAAAAGGGCATTTAGTCCCGGTTCATAAGGTCCATCCACTTTAGTCCCGATGTTGTGCAACCGGGACTAAATAACCGGGACTAAAGCCCACCCCCTTTAGTCCCGGTTGCTTACGAACCGGGACTAAAGGTCCATCCACGTGCTTGCTCATATTACTTTAACTAAATTTAAACTAAAATAACGACAACGACTTTATTGAAATTTAACTAGATACGTTAACTAAAAATTTAAACCAAAATAACGACTACTACTTTATTGGAATATAACTAGATACGTTAACTAAACTTAAACTAAAATAACGACTTCGACTTGTTCTTCTGCGCATCCGTTATTGCCCTCCTGGCTGCCGCCTCTTGTCGTAGCTGCTGCTGTAGCTCTTCCTCACGACGACGCTTATGCATCTCCTCACTATCCAGCTCCGCCCCACACCGCCGCTTATGCAGCTCCTGGAGACTCTGCCTCTCAAATGCTTCTATGGTAGCCGCTAGCGCCGCCTCCTCCCCCTCCTCTATATCCGCGAGCTGCGGGTCCACCTCATCCGCTGCTGCCCTCCTAACTGCCGCCTCATGCCGTAGCTGCTGCTGCTGCTCCTCCCACTCCTCTATCTCCGGGAGCTGCGGGTCCACCTCCACCGGCGGCGGGTGCGGCTTTGGGGGCATTGTAAAATGGTCTAGGGTTCGGTGAGTGAAGTTGGAGACATGGACGTAGGAGCTATTTATAGAGACGTGTAGGAGGGAAACTTTCCCGCGTGGTGTCTTGGCGGGAAACTTTCCCGCGCGGCTGGCGTCGTGACGGGAAACTTTCCCGCGCGGCCGGCGTCGTGGCGGGATACTAGAAAAAACCAGAAAAAGCACTAGAAAAGAAACAGAAAAAGCACTAGAAAAAACCAGAAAAGGCTACCATTGGCCTGGAGCCCAAGTACACGGATTGAGCTCCAAGCCGTTGGATCAAACCGGCCAGATCCGTTGGTTTCGAGATGCCACAGATAAACCCCTTTAGTTGTGGGTGGTGGCACGGGCCGCGACAAAAGGCCCCCCCCTTTTGTCGCGGGTGTTGGCACGTGCCGCGACAAAAGGCACCCTTTTATCCCGGCCGGAGCCACCACCCGCGACAAAAGGGTTTGGGGTATTTAAGGCTCCCACCATCCCGGCCCGAGCAACCACCCGCGACACTGGATGCCAGCCGACGAAATTGACGCCTCCAGGCTGCTGAAATTAAAGCCGCTGCCGCCGCCCCCACCGGCCGCCTGCAGCCCGCACCCGCGCCTTCCGCGCGCACGCAGACGCGACCGCCGGCCTCCGCCGCGGCCCCACGCCACCGCCAGCCTACGCCGGCCCTCCTCCGCCGCCCCACGCCACCGCCGGTCGCCGCCCCCACGCGCAGGTAGGCCACCGGCCGGCCTCCATTTTTAATTTGTGATTAGTTTAATTAGTTAATTAGGTTAATTAGGGTTAGGGTTAGTTTAGTTAGGGTTAGGGGTTAGTTTTAGTTTAGTTAGGGTTAGTTTATTTTTTTAGGGTTATGGTTAGTTTAGTTAGGGTTAGGGGTTAGTTTACTTAGGGTTAGGGATTATGTGGTCGCTTCACCGTCACTATGTAAAAATTGTTCCTCCCGATCCGCGACATCGCCCCTATGTAAAAATTGTTCCCCCAATCCGAATGTTATCCCGCTTCGCCGTCGCTATATAAAATTGTTCCCCCCGACCCGCGACATCGCCCTATGTAAAAATTGTTCCCCCGATCCAAATGTTATCCTGCTTCGCCGTCGCTATGTAAATTTTTTCCCTCGATCCACGACATCCCCCTATGTAAAAACTGTTCCCCCGATCCGAATGTTATCCCGCTTCATCGTCCCTATGTAAAAATTGTTCCCCCGATCCGTGACATCGCCCCTATGTAAAATTGTTCCCCCTGATTCGAATGTTACCCCGCTTCGCCATCGGTATGTAGTCACTGACATCCCCCTCTCCCCGTGTGTTACGACGACCCCCTGCGTTCATTATGTGGTCACCAGCATCCCCCTTTCCCTGTACGTTACCACGACCCCTACGTTACATCATCACCGGCATCCCTCTCTCCTCTATGTTATGTCAACATTATTATTATTATGAACCCCTATTCAAAATTAATCATGTACTTATCGATTTAATATTTTGCAGAAACAATGTATCCATTCCATCGAGACTTCGAACAGGAAGACATTGCCGAGGACATAATCCGCGAAGCCGACGGCTCCGTTGATGGAGAAGACGACGACTTCGTTGATGCAGAAGCCGAGGGCTCCGGTGATGGAGAAGCCGAGGACTCCGGTGATGGCGAGGTATATATACATGTATATGATCACTAGAGCCATTAATGGAATTCTATATGTCCATGTATATAAATTAATTAATGTTTATTCTTTTAGGTCTCCCAAGATAGATTGGACAAATGAGGCTCGGCAAAGAAGTTGGGCAAAAATGACCACTTCACAATTACACTTATATCACCTAAAGGCGAACCGTTGGAACCCGCAAAGGCCGCAACGACATTTAAAAATCAGTGCGGAGTTATGGTTAGGGATCGTATCCCGATCAGTGTTACAGAATGGAACAAGAGCAAAAAGGTGCCCGAAAGTGAGTTTATTGCTGATAGGTTCAAAGGCAAGCTTTTTGACGACCTCATGACACATTTCACCCTGCCAGAATTGCAATCGCAGATTGAGATGGACAAGCAGAAGACGCTAGTGAAGAAGTGGGCTCTTCAGAAGTTGGGGGAACTATTCTGGCAGTGGAAGATTATACGCACCTCCAAAATTCGAAGGCTATCTAGCGAAGTGATACGTCCAAAACGTATCTACTTTCCCGAACACTTTTGCTATTTTTTTGCCTCTAATTTGTGTGTTTTGGATACAACTAACGCGGACTAACGCTGTTTTCAGCATAACTGTTCTGGTGTCTCGTTTTTGTGCAGAAATCCAACTTTCAGGAAAATCCTCGGAATTTATGCGAAAGGTCTTATTTTTCCAGAAGACTCACAGAGCCAGAAGGGAAAGCCAGGTGGAGGCCCGAGGGCCCCACACCATAGGGCGGCGCGGCCCAGGAGGGGGGCGCGCGGCCCTAGCGTGTGGCCCCCTCGGCCGACCTCCGACGCCCTCCTCTGGACTACTTAAGGGGTTTCGATCTAAAAATCGCGGGCAGGAAGTCGAAGTCACCAGAAACCCTCCAGAACGCCGCCACATCGCGAAACTCCGTCTCGGGGGCCAGAAGTCTCTGTTCTGGCACTCCGCCGGGATGGGGAATTAGAGGAGATCATCGCCATCATCACCACCGACGCCTCTCCATCGACCAGCAATGCTTCCCCCATCCATGTGTGAGTAATTCCCCCGCTGTAGGCTGAAGGGGATGGTAGGGATTGGATGAGATTGGTCATGTAATAGCATAAGATTGTTAGGGCAGAGTGCCTAGTGTCCGTAATTGGTACTTTGATGATATTATTGCAACTTGTTATGCTTAATGCTTGTCACTAGGGCCCGAGTGCCATGATCTCAGATCTGAACATGTTATTGTTTCATCATGATATTCATTGTTTTATGATCTTACCTGCAAGTTGTATACACATGTCGCTGTCCGGAACCAATGGCCCCGAAGTGACAGAAATCGGGACAACCGGAGGGGATGGTAGTGATGTGAGGATCACATGTGTTCACGGAGTGTTAATGCTTTGCTCCGGTACTCTATTAAAAGGAGTACCTTAATATCCAGTAGATTCCCTTGAGGCCCGGCTGCCACCGGCTGGTAGGACAAAAGATGTTGTGCAAGTTTCTCATTGCGAGCACGTACGACTATAATTGGAACACATGCCTATTGATTGCTTTGTACTTGGACACCATTTTATTATTATCTGCAAATGCCCTGCTTTGATTGTTACATGAGTTTCTCTCATCCATGCAACGCCCGTTATCCGTCCCCGTGCCTACAGTATTTTAATCCTGCTGTTTACTATAATTACTACTGCTGTTTCTGCTACTCTGCTGCTGTTATTTCACTACTGCTACTGCTATAAAACTGTTACTACTCATAAACTCTCGCGAGCAAGTCTGTTTCCAGGTGCAGCTGAATTGACAACTCCGCTGTTAAGGCTTTCAAGTATTCTTTGTCTCCCCTTGTGTCAAATCAATAAATTGGGTTTTACTACCCGCGAAGACTGCTGCGATCCCCTATACTTGTGGGTTATCAAGACCGTTTTCTGGCGCCGTTGCCGGGGAGCATAGCTTTATTTGGAAGTTCACTTGGATTGATATTGTTCGCTGCAAATTCTCCATCATGGGTAAACCTCGCGATCCTAAAGTCGCCATATTACCATCCACTACAAGAAAAGGTACAACTCTGAGTACCTCTGCTACTCTTGATTCACCATCTGTGATAAGTCAACTTGTTTCACCGCCGCAAGCTTCACTTGCTGGTACTTCTACTGAATCTGAAAACTCTCATAATATTGATAATGTTTCTGCTGTGCTTGATGATAGTGGTTCATTGGGATCTTTTCTAGATGCTACAATTGCTAGGTCTAGACAAATTGAAAATACTGAAACTCCTAATGCTACTACACCTGTTAATTCACCTGAACTTGATTATTCTAGTGATGATCCTGATGAAGATTATGTGGAGCTTAATGATGATTTTATTAATAGATGCAATGCTACTGCTGATGCAAGTAAAATTAAAAAGTTTCTCACACAATATACTGTTAGACATAAGCTATCTCCTGATCCTAAATTTGCCACATCTCCTATATGCATTAAGGATAAAGATTATGATTTTTCTCTTGATCTATCTCATATAGCTATTGTAGAGAAAGCACCCTTTTGTGGTACTGAAAAAGAAAGTGTTGTAGAACACATGATTGAACTTTCTTCTATGAGTAGCTTGTTTTCTGATGATGTCAAGATGCGTACTTACTTTGTCGCTAAAAATTTTCCTTTCTCATTAAAGGATGATGCTAAAACTTGGTATAATAATTTGCCTCCGGGTTCTATTAAAAGTCCAACTGATTCGCGTGATGTTTTCTTTCGAAAATACTTTCCTGCTAGTGCTCAACATATTGCTTTACAGAAATTATAGATTTGACCAGGGAGATGAAGAGAAATTGCCTGAGGCTTGGGCAAGATTTTGTTCTCTTATCAGAGCTCGACCTGGACATGATTTAGAACATCATGATTTACTTGATATATTCTATAATGGACTGATATGTCTCCGACGTATCGATAATTTCTTATGTTCCATGCCACATTATTGATGTTATCTACATGTTTTATGCACACTTTATGTCATATTCGTGCATTTTCTGGAACTAACCTATTAACAAGATGCCGAAGTGCCAGTTCCTGTTTTCTGCTGTTTTTGGTTTCAAAAATCCTAGTAACGAAATATTCTCGGAATCGGACGAAATCAACGCCCAGGTTCCTATTTTGCCCGGAAGCATCCAGAACACCCGAGAGCCGCCAGAGGGAAGCCCTGGGGGCCCCACACTACACCCTGGCACGGCCAGAGGGGGGGCCGCGCCGCCCTATGGTGTGGTGGCCCCAGGCCCCCTCCAAGGCTGCCCTTCCGCCTATTTAAAGCCTCCGTCGCGAAAACCCTATCACGTTCGACGAAACCCACAGAAACCTTCCAGAGCCGCCGCCATCGCGAAGCCAAGATCCGGGGACAGAGTCTCTGTTCCGGCACGCCGCCGGAATGGGGAAGTGCCCCCGGAAGGCTTCTCCATCGACACCGCTGCCATCTCCACCGCCATCTTCATCACCGCTGCTGCTCCCATGAGGAGGGAGTAGTTCTCCATCGAGGCTCGGGGCTGTACCGGTAGCTATGTGGTTAATCTCTCTCCTATGTACTTCAATATAATGATCTCATGAGCTGCTTTACATGATTGAGATCCATATGATGAGCTTTGTATCGCTACTAGTTGTGTGCTACTCATGTGATGTTATTAAAGTAGTCTATTCCTCCTGCATGGTGTAAAGGTGACTAGTGTGTGCACCATGTGGTTCTTGTCGTAGGCTATGATCATGATCTCTTGTAGATTGTGGAGTTAATTATCATTATGATAGTATTGATGTGATCTATTCCTCCTTCATAGTGTAATGTGGACAGTGTGTGCACTATGTTAGTTCTTGGTTTATTTTGCAATGATCTATTATGCTCTAAGGTTATTTAAATATGAACATTGAATTGTGGAGCTTGTTAACTCCGGCATTGAGGGTTCGTGTAATCCTACGCAATGTGTTCATCATCCAACAAAAGAGTGTATGTAGCACATATGAGAAAGAGTTATTTATTATGCGATCAATGTTGAGAGTGTCCACTAGTGAAAGTGTAATCCCTAGGCCTTGTTCCTAAATACTGCTATCGCTGCTTGTTTACTGTTTTACTGTGTTACTATTGCTGCGTTACTACTGCTTGTTTACTGTCCTGGGCAAAGCACTTTTCTGGTGCCGTTGCCACTGTTCATATATATTCATAGCACCTGTATTTCACTATCTCTTCGCCGAACTAGTGCACCTATTGTATTAGGTGTGTTGGGGACACAAGAGACTTCTTGCTTTGTGGTTGCAGGGTTGCATGAGAGGGATATCTTTGACCTCTTCCTCCCTGAGTTCGATAAACCTTGGGTGATCCACTTAAGGGAAAACTTGCTGCTGTTCTACAAACCTCTGCTCTTGGAGGCCCAACACTGTCTACAGGAAAAGGAGGGGGCGTAGACATCAAGCTATTTTCTGGCGCCGTTGCCGGGGAGGAAAGGTAAAAGGTACTCACACTCCGGATCTCGGCTACTAAGCTATTTTCGCCGTTGTAAGTACTCGAAGCTATTTCCTTTAGATCCTGCAATTGCAACTTTTTGTTTCTTGTTTACACTAGTTTGGCATAATGGACAAGAATGAGCTTCTTATGCTATTTCCTGATTTAAAACATGGATTGTTTGATGCGAAAATTAAAAAACCTATGGAATCTTATTTGCATGCTGGTAGTAATATTAGTATGAACGCTTTGAACACCATTGTTGATAATGATATAGAAAGTTCTAAGCTTGGGGAAGCTGGTTTTCATGATCTTTTTAGTCCCCCAAGCATTGAGGAGAAAATTTTCTTTGATGATACTTTGCCTCCTATTTATGATGATTATAATGATATTGGTCTTTTAACGCCGCCTACTATGGAGAGTAATTTTTATGATGATAATACTATACCTCCTACACTTGATGAGAATAATAATGATAGCTACTTTGTTGAATTTGCTCCCACTATTACTAATAAAATTGATTATGCTTATGTGGAGAGTAATAATTTTATGCATGAGACTCATGATAAGAATGCTTTATGTGATAGTTATATTGTTGAGTTTGCTCATGTTGCTACTGAAAGTTATTATGACAGAGGAAAATATGGTTGTAGAAATTTTCATGTTACTAAAACACCTCTCTATGTGCTGAAATTTTTCAAGCTACACTTGTTTTATCTTTCTATGCTTGTTGCATTATGCTTCATGAATTTGTTTATTTACAAGATTCCTATGCATAGGAAGCATGTTAGGCTTAAATTTGTTTTGAACTTGCTTCTTGATGCTCTCTTTCGCTTCAACTACTATTTCTTATGAGTGCATCATTAAAACTGCTGAGCCCATCTTAATGGCTATAAAGAAAGAACTTCTTGGGAGATAACCCATGTGTTATTTTGCTACAGTACTTTGTTTTATATTTGTGTCTTGGAAGTTGTTTAATACTGTAGCAACCTCTCCTTATCTTAGTTTTGTGTTTTGTTGTGCCAAGTGAAGCCTCTAATCGAAGGTTGATACTAGATTTGGATTTCTGCACAGAAACAGATTTCTATCTGTCACGAATCTGGGCTGTTTTCTCTGTAGAAAAATCAGAAAAATATGCCAATTTACGTGCGTGTTCCTCAGATATGTACGCAACTTTAATTAGTTTTGCGTTTTCTGATCTGAGCAACAGAAGTATTTATTAAAAATTCATCTTTACGGACTGTTCTGTTTTGACAGATTCTGCCTTTTATTTCGCATTGCTTCTTTCGCTGTGTTGGGTGGATTTCTTTGTTCCATTACCTTCCAGTAGCTTTGAGAAATGTCCAGAAGTGTTAAGAATGATTGTGTCACCTCTGAACATGGGATTTTTTGATTATGTACTAACCCCTCTAATGAAGTTTATGAGAAGTTTGGTGTGAAGGAAGTTTTCAAGGGTCAAGAGAGGAGGATGATATACTATGATCAAGAAGAGTGAAAGCTCTAAGCTTGGGGATGCCCCGGTGGTTCACCCCTGCATATTTCAAGAAGACTCAAGCATCTAAGCTTGGGGATGCCCAAGGCATCCCCTTCTTCATCGATAAATTATCAGGTTCCTTCTCTTGAAACTATATTTTTATTCGGTCACATCTTATGTGCTTTACTTGGAGCGTCTGTGTGCTTTTGTTTTTGTTTTTGTTTGAATAAATGCTTGTGTGGGAGAGAGACACGCTCCGCTGGTTCATATGAACACATGTGTTCTTAGCTTTTAGTATTCATGGCGAAGTTTCTTCTTCGTTAAATTGTTATATGGTTGGAATTGGAAAATGCCACATGTAGTAATTTGCTAAAATGTCTTGGATAATGTGATACTTGGCAATTGTTGTGCTCATGTTTAAGCTCTTGCATCATATACTTTGCACCCATTAATGAAGAAATACATAGAGCATGCTAAAATTTGGTTTGCATATTTGGTTTCTCTAAGGTCTAGATAATTTCTAGTATTGAGTTTGAACAACAAGGAAGACGGTGTAGAGTCTTATAATGTTTACAATATGTCTTTTATGTGAGTTTTGCTGCACCGGTTCATCCTTGTGTTTGTTTCAAATAAGCCTTGCTAGCCTAAACCTTGTATCGAGAGGGAATACCTCTCATGCATCCAAAATACTTGAGCCAACCACTATGCCATTTGTGTCCACCATACCTACCTACTACATGATATTTCTCCGCCATTCCAAAGTAAATTGCTTGAGTGCTACCTTTAAAATTCCATCATTCACCTTTGCAATATATAGCTCATGGGACAAATAGCTTAAAAACTATTGTGGTATTGAATATGTACTTATGCACCTTATCTCTTATTAAGTTGCTTGTTGTGCGATAACCATGTTTCTGGGGATGCCATCAACTATTCTTTGTTGAATATCATGTGAGTTGCTATGCATGTTCGTCTTGTCTGAAGTAAGAGAGATCTACCACCTTATGGTTAAGCATGCATATTGTTAGAGAAGAACATTGGGCCGCTAACTAAAGCCATGATTCATGGTGGAAGTTTCAGTTTTGGACATATATCCTCAATCTCATATGAGCAAATTATTAATTGTTGTTACATGCTTATGCATAAAAGAGGAGTCCATTATCTGTTGTCTATGTTGTCCCGGTATGGATGTCTAAGTTGAGAATAATCAATAGCGAGAAATCCAATGCGAGCTTTCTCCTTAGACCTTTGTACAGGCGGCATAGAGGTACCCCTTTGTGACACTTGGTTAAAACATGTGCATTGCGATGATCCGGTAGTCCAAGCTAATTAGGACAAGGTGCGGGCACTATTAGTATACTATGCATGAGGCTTGCAACTTGTAAGATATAATTTACATGATACATATGCTTTATTACTACCGTTGACAAAATTGTTTCTTGTTTTCAAAACCAAAGCTCTAGCACAAATATAGCAATCGATGCTTTTCCTCTATGGAGGACCATTCTTTTACTTTTATTGTTGAGTCAGTTCACCTATTTCTCTCCACCTCAAGAAGCAAACACTTGTGTGAAATGTGCATTGATTCCTACATACTTGCATATTGCACTTATTATATTACTCTATGATGACAATATCCATGAGATATACATGTTACAAGTTGAAAGCAACCGCTGAAACTTAATCTTCCTTTGTGTTGCTTCAATGCTTTTACTATGAATTATTGCTTTATGAGTTAACTCTTATGCAAGACTTATTGATGCTTGTCTTGAAGTACTATTCATGAAAAGTCTTTGCTTTATGATTCAGTTGTTTACTCATGTCATATACATTGTTTTGATCGCTGCATTCACTACATATGCTTTACAAATAGTATGATCAAAGTTATGATGGCATGTCACTCCAGAAATTATCTTTGTTATCGTTTTACCTGCTCGGGACGAGCAGAACTAAGCTTGGGGATGCTGATACGTCTCCGACGTATCGATAATTTCTTATGTTCCATGCCACATTATTGATGTTATCTACATGTTTTATGCACACTTTATGTCATATTCGTGCATTTTCTGGAACTAACCTATTAACAAGATGCCGAAGTGCCAGTTCCTGTTTTCTGCTGTTTTTGGTTTCAGAAATCCTAGTAACGAAATATTCTCGGAATCGGACGAAATCAACGCCCAGGTTCCTATTTTGCCCGGAAGCATCCAGAACACCCGAGAGCCGCCAGAGGGAAGCCCTGGGGGCCCCACACTACACCCTAGCGCGGCCAGAGGGGGGCCGCGCCGCCCTATGGTGTGGTGGCCCCAGGCCCCCTCCAAGGCTGCCCTTCCGCCTATTTAAAGCCTCCGTCGCGAAAACCCTATCACGTTCGACGAAACCCACAGAAACCTTCCAGAGCCGCCGCCATCGCGAAGCCAAGATCTGGGGGACAGGAGTCTCTGTTCCGGCACGCCGCCGGAACGGGGAACTGCCCCCGGAAGGCTTCTCCATCGACACCGCTGCCATCTCCACCGCCATCTTCATCACCGCTGCTGCTCCCATGAGGAGGGAGTAGTTCTCCATCGAGGCTCGGGGCTGTACCGGTAGCTATGTGGTTAATCTCTCTCCTATGTACTTCAATACAATGATCTCATGAGCTGCTTTACATGATTGAGATCCATATGATGAGCTTTGTATCGCTACTAGTTGTGTGCTACTCATGTGATGTTATTAAAGTAGTCTATTCCTCCTGCATGGTGTAAAGGTGACTAGTGTGTGCACCATGTGGTTCTTGTCGTAGGTTATGATCATGATCTCTTGTAGATTGTGGAGTTAATTATCATTATGATAGTATTGATGTGATCTATTCCTCCTTCATAGTGTAATGTGGACAGTGTGTGCACTATGTTAGTTCTTGGTTTATTTTGCAATGATCTATTATGCTCTAAGGTTATTTAAATATGAACATTGAATTGTGGAGCTTGTTAACTCCGGCATTGAGGGTTCGTGTAATCCTACGCAATGTGTTCATCATCCAACAAAAGAGTGTATGTAGCACATATGAGAAAGAGTTATTTATTATGCGATCAATGTTGAGAGTGTCCACTAGTGAAAGTGTAATCCCTAGGCCTTGTTCCTAAATACTGCTATCGCTGCTTGTTTACTGTTTTACTGTGTTACTATTGCTGCGTTACTACTGCTTGTTTACTGTCCTGGGCAAAGCACTTTTCTGGTGCCGTTGCCACTGTTCATATATATTCATACCACCTGTATTTCACTATCTCTTCGCCGAACTAGTGCACCTATTGTATTAGGTGTGTTGGGGACACAAGAGACTTCTTGCTTTGTGGTTGCAGGGTTGCATGAGAGGGATATCTTTGACCTCTTCCTCCCTGAGTTCGATAAACCTTGGGTGATCCACTTAAGGGAAAACTTGCTGCTGTTCTACAAACCTCTGCTCTTGGAGGCCCAACACTGTCTACGGGAAAAGGAGGGGGGCGTAGACATCATGGACTAACCGTTGAGTCTAGGGCATATTTGGATAGTTGTGCTGGTTGTGTTTTCAGGAAAAGAACTCCAGACGAAGCTGAAGAATTATTGGCTAAAATAGGCCGGAATTATGATGATTGGACTACACCTGAACCAACTCCAACGCCAATATTGAAGAAGAGGGGTTTAATTAAATTGAATGATGAAGATATGAGGGAAGCCAAGAAGTCTCTTAAGGAGAAAGGTATTAAATCTGAAGATGTGAAGAATCTACCTCCCATAGAAGATATATGTGAGATAATTCCCCCTTCATCCATGATTGAGGTAAACTCCCTTCAACGCTTTACTAGGGAAGATATTCCGTATTCAAAACCTCCTGCTCAATGCTTAGATGAGTTTGACAATTATATTGTTAAGCAAGAAAATTTTAATATGAGAGTAGAGAATCATCTAATGGAAAATTCTCAAGCTATTAGCAATTTGCATGATATTGTGGAGAGAACCTCCAGTGATGTTAAGATGCTTGTTAAACATTTTCAAATGATTCAAACTCAAATTGATCAACTCACTAAAGTGCAAAATGACTTGTTAAAAATAATTCTAAAGAGAAACATGCTTATGAAGTAACAACTAGAGGTGGTGTCTCTACCCAGGATCCTCTATATCCTGAAGGGCATCCCAAAAGAATTGAACAAGATTCTCAACGCATTGAACCTAGTGCTCCTTCTAAGAAAAAGAAGAAGAAACATAAAAATGTTGTAGAATCCTTTGAACCTGTTACTGATCCTAATAGTATTTCTATTTCTGATGCTGAAACTGAAAGTGGTAATGAACATGATAATGATAATGATAAGAATGATGCTTCTGATAAAGAAGAAGTTGAAGATGAACCTGAAAAGCATGCTAAAAATAAAAAGTATACTGAAGAAGATTTTATTGCTAAGAAACATGGTAATGAAAGGGAACCTTGGGTGCAAAAGAAAATGCCTTTTCCTGCTAAGAAACTAAAATCAAAGGAAGAAGAACACTATAATAAATTTTGTGATTGGATGAAACCTTTATTCTTGCAAATCCCTTTGACTGATGCTATTAAATTGCCTCCTTATTCAAAGTATATGAAAGATATTGTTACTAACAAAAGGAAAATCCCCAATGAGGAAATTTCCACTATGCTTGCTAATTACTCTTTCAATGGCAAAGTTCCAAAGAAGTTGGGCGACCCAGGTATACCTACTATTCCTTGTTCTATTAAGAATAATTATGTTAAAACTGCTCTATGTGACTTGGGAGCCGGTGTTAGTGTCATGCCTTTTTCTCTTTATAAGAGACTTTATTTAGATAAGTTGATACCTACTGATATATCTTTCCAAATGGCTGATAAATCTACTGCTATTCCTGTTGGTATATGTGAGGATGTTCCTGTTCAAGTTACTAATAACTGCTTGATATTAACTGATTTTGTTGTGTTGGAAATGCCGGAAGATGATAATATGTCTATTATTCTTGGGAGACCTTTTCTTAACACCGCAGGGGCTGTTATTGATTGCAATAAAGGAAATGTTACTTTTAATGTTGATGATAAGGAGCATACCGTCTATTTCCCCAAGAGGATTGATAAAGTATGTGGAGTCAATACTATTTCTAATGTGAGAACTATCAAAGTGGGGACTATTGATTGCCCTATATATGAGCCTAAAGAAGGATATCAAAATCTTATGATTGGATCCATATCAATACAATTCAAGGTAACATGATTGATTTGAGGTTTATTTCTTCTTATGCTATGTAAAAATTATTCGGTGGCAAGACTTGATCAACCTTGTTAACAAATACTTTTTATATGCATAGAGGAGGTAAACAACATCTCTTTCTTCCTCCACTTGCTTTACTTGTTGTAGCACTTTTGATTTGCAAAGTTCCTTAGTTAATTAGAGATTTCAAAAAATTTCCTGTCCAGTAATAATAAACTTAATGCCCAGAAATGTGCATTTTTCAAAGTTTTCAAAAATTCACAAAAATTATACCGTTGGTCCTATTTTTCGAAAATGCACCTGGGAGCACCTGGGGATGACCAGTGGGGCACCCCAGGGTGGCACCCCACAGGCCGGCGCGGCCAGCAAGGGGGGCGCGCCACCCTGGTGTGTGGGTCCCCCTTTGCCCCACTTCAGCATCTCTTCCTCCCACACTCTTCTCTCTCCCGAAAAAATCAGCACCAGCTTTCTCTCACTCGTGTTTTTGCTCAAGAGCTCAGGATTTCTCGATCTCTTTGCTCAGCCCAGATTTCTGTCTGAAATTTGGCACATTTGCTCTCCGGTATGTGACTCCTCCGATTATCCAAGTAGAATTTTGTTTGGTTGAGTATATCTTGAATATTTTGCTGCTGTAGGTAACATGTTTAGTGAGCTTGCATGCTTGTTCTAAGATGTATAAACTAGTTTTGATGCATGATTAGTACTCTAGCAAGTTCCTATAGTAGTTTCCCTCAATTATATGTCATCAAATCAAATTTTATATTGTTTGTTGAAAATTTCAGAAAATATAGTGGAATAGACATCAACTAAACCAACAAGAATTGGAGGTGCAACAAGTCATGAGAGTGAACCGAGAAGAGGGAGTATACCCCTCTTACTACCCGTGCACAGATTTCATGAGAAGTGCAGGAATCTTGGGAGATGTTCAGAATCTAATTTCTCGTGCAGGGTTGAATGATTTTGTTGACGGAGAACCATGCCAATATGCAAAATTGACTATGTCTGTTGTGCAGGATTTTAATTTCAATTGGTCGCAATCTAACCCCATGGTTCAGTACAAGATTTATAATAAAACTGTCAACTTGCCATTCAATGATTTTTGTACAGCAATTAGAGTACCGCAATGGGGATCATGCGAGAAGATAAGGGGATCGCCGCGAGAACTCTTAAACCTCTTCGAGATGATTTGTCATGGAAGGAGTTTCTCAGAGGATGGTGGTAAAATCAGTAGCATTCAACTCCCAGCTATCCGCTACTTTGCTTATTTCATTACTAAATGCATTCTTGCTAGAAAGAATGGTAGTAAATTATCTGTTCAGGATTTAGCTTTTCTAGCTGCTGCACTGCAAAACAATAGGGCTTATAATCTGGGTGCATTGATAGCCTACAGACTTGCTACTAACCGTGAGAAAGGCGGAATTTGTGGAGGTCTCATCGCCTCTCGTTTACTAGCCTTGCATGGTGTAGAACCTCATCATCTTGATATTCAACTTTCCATAGAAAAACTTGACATAGTCTCTATGATTAAACATGAATTTGTTTCTGATTCATCTAATTTGGGTAACCTGTTCTACAAGATGACATTTTATAAGAAAGCTTGGAGAATAACTAAGAAAACTGAAAAACTAGTAAGATTACCTGCGCCTGTTCTATTTAACCTTGATTCCAGGGAGGATTGGTCAGTCACGGAAGGTGCGCTGAATGCGTACATAGAGGGGGAAGGCCATCATGCAAGAGACAACACGGAGGCGGAGGAACACCTCGACTCGTCATCCGATGCAGCAAGTTCCTCACATCAACATTTTGGACATGTGGAGCCTCCACGCTTCTCCTCTGCACGGGGACCTCGATGGGGTTGAACTCCACTTAGGCCAAAAGCCTAAGCTTGGGGGGAGGTATACCGGCATCACTCATTCTTTGCATATTATGGTTGCTGGATACTTGTACATACTTGTTTAGTTTCTTTGAGTGGTTTTCTAATGAGAGGAAGATGATATTTGGGGAAGTGCTGCCTGAAAACAGATTCTGGACTGTTACCGAAAAAATTCTCAAAAATAGCCAGAACGATATTTTGCGAAGCCAATTTTTTTGCATGTTCCCCAGGTTGTTATCTAACTTTCATTAGTTGAACACTTTTCGATTTGAGCAGTGGAAGAATTTCTTAAAAATCAAGTACTGTACTGCTGTCAAGTTTGACGAATTTCTGCTGCTTTGTGTTTATGTGACTTTTCTAGTTTGCCATTTCTTGTTTTTGCTTTGTTTCCTTCCCAAAACACAAAAAGACCAAAAATATTTCTGTTGTTTCTCTTCCTCATTTGTTTGCTTTGGTTTCTTGCATTTATTTTGCTTTATTTGCTATTGTTAGTTTGCTACAAGAAAACCCAAAAAGATTTTGCTTTGTTTGCTTGTTTCCTTTTGTTCTTGTTTCCAATTCGAAAATACCAAAAATATTTTCTGTTCTTCTTTGGTTTGTAAAGTTCATTATGAGTTCAATGGTCTTCGGTGGCTGGAGCGTGGTTTTCATTTCATATTATCCAAGCTACACAAGTGAAAGGCAATAATGACGATCTACGATAATTGGATTGTGGTGAGAGGCTGGTATGAACTCTATTTGTTTTCATTTTTGTACATATACTCATCCATGTAAGCATGCTTAGTTGGTTCATGTGAGGTATATGTCATTTAAGAAAGTCTAGTAGTTCATGATCTCTCATGTTTAGCTCCAATTTATTAATATGAGTAGCATGTCATGGATGTTTGCTTGCATTGTTTTATTCATAAGTAGGTATGATATTGTGGTATCCTCCTCTGAATAATTCGTTTGAATTAACTTGGCACATGCTCACGCATGCATATGACTGAACAAAAGTCAATTAAGCCTCTATGATTTACATTGCTTCAGAGTTCTTGTATCATTTTTATGCCTCCGTTAATTTATTTTGCCGCAAGCATGATTATGACAGTTACTGCTCTCTCGATTTGTTGCTCTCTAGTCTTTTGCTAGCCTTCACTTGTACTGAGCAGGAATGCTGCTCGTGCTTCCAAACACCTGAAAACCAAGTTGTTCCAAAGTGTCCACCATAAATACCTATGCATGGCATTTCAAACCATTCCAAGTAAATTCTCATGCGCTACCTTTAAAACCTTCAAAATGCTTCTCAATTTGTGTTAATGTTTCATAGCTCATGAGGAAGTATGTGGTGTTTAACTTTCAACCTTGTCATTTACTCTTGACGGACTTTCATATGGACTAGTGGAACATCCGCTTATCCAATAACTTTGCAAAAGGAGCTGGCAATGGGGTTCCCAGCCCCGATTAATCAAACTTCATTAATAATTCTCTTCACATGTTTTGCTCTGATTCATCAGTAAGCAACTTAATTTTCCAAATAGACACTCCTCCATGGTATTGATGGAAGGCACCCGAGGATTCGGTTAGCCATGGCTTGTGTAAGCAAAGGTTGGGGGGAGTGTCACTCATAATAAAACTAAAATACGTGTGTAAACAAAAGAGAAGAAGGATGATCTACCTTGCTGGTAGAGATAACGTCCTTCATGGGAGCTGCTCTTGAAAGTCCGGTTGGCGAGGTAGTTGGTGTACCCATTACCATTCGTTGACAACAACAAACACCTCTCAAAATAATTTTACTCCTGTTTTAAAAATGAAAAGCTCTAGCGCATGTTAATCCCTGCTTCCCTCTGCGAAGGGTCAATCTTTTACTTTTATGTTGTGTCTCCATCTTTTCTTTGAGCACTTTCTTGAGAGCACAACTGTCATTCTTAGTATAATATGCTTGTCTCAAAATATGATTGATTGTGGTATAACTTTGATGCTTTTATCTTTGACAATCACTATTTCTAGTCTTTCTATGAACTTCAGAGGTGCCTGAGCATTTATGTTTTGCTGATCAAATATGGGCAAGCGAGATACCACTCTATCATACTCTTTTATGAATATTGCAATCCTGCTTATAGACATGATTCATGATGCTTATTATTAATTGTTGGTACCTTTCCATGATTCAAATAGCTATTAGATGATCTTATTTGCATGTATCTTATTATGAACTGCCTAAGTGTTAGCCATAGCATGAGAATATTTACATCATATGAACAAATGTGTTCGTGAAAGTTCTTTTATCGCTCAGTTGTTAACTGAATTGCTTGAGGACAAGCAATAAGCTAAGCTTGGGGGAGTTGATACGTCCAAAACGTATCTACTTTCCCGAACACGTTTGCTATTGTTTTGCCTCTAATTTGTGTGTTTTGGATACAACTAACGCGGACTAACGCTGTTTTCAGCAGAACTGTTCTGGTGTCTTGTTTTTGTGCAGAAATCCAACTTTCAGGAAAATCCTCGGAATTTATGCGAAATAACTTATTTTTCCAGAAGACTCACGGAGCCATAAGGGCAAGCCAGGTGGAGGCCTGAGGGCCCCACACCATAGGGCGGCGCGGCCCGGGAGGGGGGCACGCGGCCCTAGCGTGTGGCCCCCTCGGCCGGCCTCCGACGCCCTCCTCTGGACTACTTAAGGGGTTTCGATCTAAAAATCGCGGGCAGGAAGTCGAAGTCGCCAGAAACCCTCCAGAACGCCGCAACATCGCGAAACTCCGTCTCGGGGGCCAGAAGTCTCTGTTCTGGCACTCCGCCGGGACGGGGAATTGGAGGAGATCATCGCCATCATCACCACCGACGCCTCTCCATCGACCAGCAATGCTTCCCCCATCCATGTGTGAGTAATTCCCCCGCTGTAGGCTGAAGGGGATGGTAGAGATTGGATGAGATTGGTCATGTAATAGCATAAGATTGTTAGGGCATAGTGCCTAGTGTCCGTAATTGGTACTTTGATGATATTATTGCAACTTGTTATGCTTAATGCTTGTCAGTAGGGCCCGAGTGCCATGATCTCAGATCTGAACATGTTATTGTTTCATCATGATATTCATTGTTTTATGATCTTACCTGCAAGTTGTATACACATGTCGCTGTCCGGAACCAATGGCCCCGAAGTGACAGAAATCGGGACAACCGGAGGGGATGGTAGTGATGTGAGGATCACATGTGTTCACGGAGTGTTAATGCTTTGCTCCGGTACTCTATTAAAAGGAGTACCTTAATATCCAGTAGATTCCCTTGAGGCCCGGCTGCCACCGGCTGGTAGGACAAAAGATGTTGTGCAAGTTTCTCATTGCGAGCACGTACGACTATAATTGGAACACATGCCTATTGATTGCTTTGTACTTGGACACCGTTTTATTATTATCTGCAAATGCCCTGCTTTGATTGTTACATGAGTTTCTCTCACCCATGCAACGCCCGTTATCCGTCCCCGTGCCTACAGTATTTTAATCCTGCTGTTTACTATAATTACTACTGCTGTTTCTGCTACTCTGCTGTTGTTATTTCACTACTGCTACTGCTATAAAACTGTTACTACTGATAAACTCTTGCGAGCAAGTCTGTTTCCAGGTGCAGCTGAATTGACAACTCTGCTGTTAAGGCTTTCAAGTATTCTTTGTCTCCCCTTGTGTCGAATCAATAAATTGGGTTTTACTACCCGCGAAGACTGCTGCGATCCCCTATACTTGTGGGTTATCACGAAGCAGGAGCATAACTAGGATGCATTTGTGAAGTACAATACCTCAGAGGATGCTAAGGCATTGTCAAAGAAAAACAAGAAGAATGCAAGTGAAAAGGAATATCACCATAAAACGGGACGAGGGGGCTACAAAAAAGTCATGCCTAAGTGGGCTGAACAAGAGGCTTTGATGCAGCGGAATGGGGTCACTCCAGAACCCATCCGAGAAAATTAGGACATGAGGGCTCGAAATTGGTTCCTTGCGCATGGGTGTGAGTCCGGCTGCGCGTTCGGTTAATATGGTTAATTTGGTTCGGTTAGTTCGGTTATACGGTAAATACGGTTTCAATACTTCGGTTAATACGGTTACGTATAAAAATACGATTTGGTTTCAGTAATAACCATTAAACTTCGGTTTGGTTTCGGTAATAACCAAACTAACCAAAGTTGACACGAATTTTGGATTCAAAACTAACTTTTATGGTCATATGTTTTATTTTTTATGTTTTGTTCGATCGTACAAAAGATTCTGCAAGAGAGACAAGAAAAAAAAGAATTTCGAATAAAGCGGAATATACATGTATTTTTTTATGGCTGCACATGCGTACAATCAAGACCATAACCACCACGCTGATGCAGCTTACGTGCAGTCTACTCACTTTAGGCTTTATATTAATGTTATACGCGAAGTTGGGCTAGCCTAAAAATCGGTATTTTCTGCTGGCTAGGTGTTCTGTTTTCTTTCGGTTTAACCGTGGTTTTTCAGTTAAAAGCTAAATTAACCGAGGGACTTTTTACTAACTGAAACTGTAACCATAAACTATAAAAACCATAAATCGGTTGCGGTTAGGTTTTTTCGGTTCAGTTTTCGGTTTCGGTTCGGTTATGCACAGCCGGAGGTGTGAGTATGACATGCGGGCAGGGAACCTTGTTTAAAGTGACAACAAGGTTAAGGTACCCATGGAAAAATGGCTTCAAGTGACGGCAGATATTAAATCGGAAAAATTGAAGTTTGTTCCCGATAGAGAGAATGACTTGCTGACGTTTGTCCTTGGGAATCCCGAAAAGGGAGGACGAACAAGAGGCCTCGGCCCTAGTTATCCGTGGTCAATTGGGTTTCCCAGCGACGTGGAGACTTATCGAAACCGAGCGAGAGCAAAACAACGCCAGCAGGAGGTGCAGAATGACCGGTTAACCGAGTTCCAACGCCGACTTGACCATCAGCAGCGGGAGATTGACGAACTTAAAGGACGGCGCGAGCCAGATAATACCGCTGGCATATCTCAGCGGCGAAGCAGCGTGGCTGACTCGGAGACCCCGCCTGAATGTACACAGATGATAAATGGCGGTCCTGGCTACCCGTGGATGGAATCAAGGAGCATACACCTTGTGATCTCCATGTGGTGTTCAGGAACCTATCTCTTAAGGTGGCGGTCGGCTTTGTTTTACCTACTTTAGGACCTGAAGGTGAGCCGGCACTATGGCATGGCAATGAGATTCCAGCTAGCTATGCTCGTGTCGGGGTGGATTCAATTGTACCGTCGTTTGAGTCATCGCAGCTTGAAATCCATGGAGGTGAAGGTCAGCTTACACTCGGAGACTTACTGGGTGACATCATTCTTTGGGATAAGAAAAACATCAGGCTTCCAGGCTGGGTACCCCCTACTTGTCGTCGCAGGTCACCATCACCTCCTCCGAGTGGTCGCAAGTCACCATCACCTCCTCCGAGTGGTCACATGTCGCCATCACCCCATGAGTACGACCACCACATCCCTAGTCCATCTCCATCTCCACAGCCGGCTCAGCCGTCCTCGCCGCCGCCTGCGCCCACTAAGACTCGGCAGGCACCCAAGCGGAAGCGTGTCAAGAGTCCTATCCGTCGACTGTCGCCCCTCCCAAGAGTACCAAAGGTTCCTCCCCTCATCCTTATGATCTTACTATCGAGGAAAATGAGGCCGTTGTAAAGAAACAATTGCATGAACATTTTCATAAGGAAAAACCCAAGCACCCAGCACCATACACCGACAAGCAAAAAGCATATGCTCTTGAAAATTTTCTGAACACACCACCGCAATATGACTTACACGAGAAGAAGGATGACTATACATGCACACTTGCGAAGGTAGTTGAGCAGAGCAAAGAGAAGAATAGTGCTAGCACGAGCAAATCATCAACTAAAAGTGTAGCCGGGAAGAAATCAAGTACAAAAAGTGCACCCCTCAAGACCAAACAAGCGACAGCAAGCAGAAAAATAAAGGACATTCCCCGGCTCGGAGAACAAGCCAAATAATCGATCCCACCCCTCAAAGTGTTAGATGTTCCCTCGGTGTACCAGGGACATGGTGGTTTCGATATGGAAGCAGCTGCGGCGCTAGCGGATCAAATGAATTATACTGTGGAGGAATTGTCGAGTTCCCAAGATGTTGCACTACCCATTGCTGATATAGCCCCTAAATTTATCTACATGGCCGACTTGGTCAGCAGAAAGAGGCTGGAAGAACTGCCAACAAATATGCGGAATTTGCATCAGTGGTACCTTGATGCGTGCAATGAGAACCAAAGATACATCGTGGCGAATATCTCGTATGAATATTACTTCCGAAGGGAGGATCTCCATATCGAGATTTCCGAACTCTGATAGTTATTCAATTTAGATGTCCTCGACGAATCTCTCATGAGTTGCTATTGCTTGTAAGTTGTTGATTACATATAAGTTCCTGTTCATTCAGTTGTTCATGTTCATTGCATATACTTATTATATCCTTATGTACTCTCTTATGCAAACTGAAGATCGATGAATGTAGAAGAAATAAGATAACCAATATTGGGTTTGTTGGCCCAGATAAAGTACATCATGACACGGTAAGGGATAAAGACGAAGAAACGGGGGGAAACCTACTAAGGTTTATAACAGAGCAAAATTTATGTGATTCAATAATGTTTCCTTACAACTACAGCTGAGGGTCTTACTCTGTTGTAGACATTTTATATATATATATATAAACATGTGCAGTTTCCACTGGATTCTGCTAGACATTCAAGTTGATAAGGGAGTAGTTGAAGTAAGGGACCCATTGAGTAGAGGCCTGGAAGGGTTCCGCAACTTGCAGCAGTTGCTCCAGAGGTAATTTCAAACATTGTCGCGCTATATCTTTCGTGAGATATCAATTAATTATCCACTCATTCAATCATTTTTTTTTGCCTGGCAGGGTTTGGAGAAGCTTCAAGAAGGTGGTTAAGGGTAACTTCGCAGAGAATCTAACATTTACTCCTGTACCGTGCGCCCAGCCACAGGGGACAAATCTATGTGGATACTACGTTTGCGAGTCCATTCACATGTTAACCACTGAGAAAGACGATAATAGATTCAACGTAAGCAATAACTTCACAACTTTAATTTATTATCGTCAATATTTCGTTATCAAGATTGATATAGTCATATTCATCTCATTTTCCTATATAGGTCGAGTTTATGCGGGAGAAGCTCCAACCGCACCAACACCTACTAGGAATTGCGGAGAAAGTGGCGGGACTTCTGATGAGAGAAATAATAGATGACAACATCTTGTTTAATCCAAATAGGCACTTCTGATGATCCCTGTGTACGAATAGACTTTTGCTACGAATATTTGTTTGCTCTATCTGTATATAATGCATGAACGTGTACACATTGTAGTAGCGTACAAATATATGAATTTTTTATTTTGAAATGAAAAAATGAAATAAAGGGGGGCGTTGGGGGGTGGCTGCACCCCTTAAACCCTAAAGGAGCAGCGTCCTGCGCGCGCCACGTAGAGGGTCTTTTGTCCCGTCCTGTGTTACCAGCCGCGATAAAAGGGGTGTCCCCTGCGCGCCCCGCGGCTGCCACGTGGTGGACCTTATGTCTCGGCTGGTAAGCGGGCTGGGACAAAAGGTTGGGCCTTTTGTCGCGCTCCCGTTATCCCAGCTGGCCGGTCGAGACAAAAGGCTCTTACGGCCTGCGACAATAGGCCTATTCTCCACTAGTGTGTTGGTACGTCATACTTTCTATGACTTGCAGAGGGTTAGACCAAAAGTGGTTTGGAAGTTTGACCATCAACTGCATGATTTTAAGCTTAACCGCTCGTCACATGTTTGTAAGCACAACACATAACTTAACCCACTTTCTTGAATCTGGAGAAATTCAAAGAAAGGAGAGGAAGCATGTGGATATCTTCAGTACATAACTCGAGATGTTCTGTGTCTTAATTTAACTGAATTTGTATCATTTGGAAGGAAAACATAAGCGTATAGCACATTTTCGTGTCTTATTTAGAATACAGGAATTAGTAAGCTGTCCTAGTGCATTAGTACACCTTACGTGTCTAATGACTAATGACTATTGCATCCAATATGCCTCCTGTTTCTATAGTTGTTGCCTGAAAGAAGGTAAATGTTGAATCTCATCAATACGGTGTACCATCGTAAAACAAGCAGTAAAGAACCCGCCAGAGCTCATCATCATGCCTTCGTCAATGACATGATAAACGCGACTGTTTGGTGTCTGACAAACTCGTCCTGCAAGCTTCCCTCCTGGCTCCAGCGCTGCTCCGCGGTCCTCACAAACTCATCCATCACGTCTCCAAAGTGTTGCACAATTATCGGCTCAAATACGGCCCTGATCTGGTTTAGTGCCCAGCTTGCGTTGATGGTCGATTTGTCTACAAATATTTTTAAGTCATGCACCATCAAATCCTTGGTGCAAAAGGACCCCTCTTCTTGGATGATATCCCTCAGCTCTTGGTCGGAAGGTGCATACATCGGCACATAAAAAGATTCGAACTTTGCCTTGTCGATCACACCCTATCAATACAACACAAAGGTTAATTTCCAAAAACAAGATAGAGTCTAAATAGTTGTTACCAAACGATAGAATGATATGATAGAAAATAATAATAAAGAGATGTACCTCTGAGGCCATGGCACGTAGAATCTTAGCAACGATTTCCCAAAGATCAGAGAATTCAGAGGTGGAGTCATTAGGACGCCTGCCTATAAGGGAAAGAACCATATGGCCACCTTCGACCAATTCCGTGGCTCTAAGATTTAGGAAATTTTTGAAGTCTTTCCTGAACTGCTGGGCATAAGCTTCAATGACTATAGGGAGCCTTTCACGCCTAACATTCTCATCGATGTCGTATGCCGGAATCTGGTTCTTCCAAAGAACTTCAGGCACCTGTAAAATATGTTTTTCTTACATAATGGACAACTAATGCAAAAAAAAAAAAAAAACCATGGAGTGTACCAAACGCATACCTCTGAGAGCCAATGCAGGCTGTTGGACGAACAGAAAAGATGCATGGAGCCAGTAGTGAAAAGCCTCTCGTAGAACGACCCCGGTATGACGCCGGTCGTAACAGTAGAACTACTACGTTGGCGGAGTGTGTGCAAACTCTTCACCACGATGTTGAAGTCATTGCCAGGTAGGTCGTTTAGGAACAAGCACACTTCTGGCGGTGGCTGCTGGAGCTTATCGCAGTGTCTGTTGATGGCCTCAGCGGCAACCGATACCAGTTCTAGCGCGTTTGGGCCAGAGGAGCAGCCCAAGTCCGCGATCAGCATCTGTGCGGGGAGCAAGCTGGTGGTGCTGCTGCGCAAATCGTTGATGGCCGCTTCTATCGGGGGCTTCATCTTGTTCTGCGCACCGCCCTGCAGTCGAGTTCTAATTCTTTAGAAAATCTGGTTTAATCTGTTTGCTAAATGTTCTTTTTTGCCTTGCTTCTTAAATTACAAAGAATTTCCTTTCAACCTCAGTAGTATAATAAGCTATATTGTGAAGTTGATCGCGATGAAACAATTTAATTTAAGAAGCCAGTAGTCATATGTTACAGGCTACGGAATGGTGGGTTAATCAAGATAGGAAAAGATACCTGAATTTGGGAGTTGCAGGCATAGCTTGTTTCCCCCTGTCCGTTATTCATATACACTATCTGCTTGGAGGCCATGGCTGTGCTTGGAGCCATGGTAAACTTGAGACGTGGTATTCTACTAAGATCAGCTGGATTGCTTCTTTGGGCTTATTATGGCTGCTTTTTATAGAGGTGGGGTGTGTGTGTGTGTGTGTGTGTGTGTGTGTGTGTGGGGGGGGGGGGGGGGGATAGTAAGGCCAGCGTGGTCTATTATTTTCATTCATAAGAGAGCAGGTAGTGAGGCTAAACGACTGGTCAAACCCATTGGCGGAGGCAGACCGGCAAAGTATGGATACCAATCTGTCACGGTCTCTTGCACATGTAATACAGCGACTAGTTCTTTGTTGGGGCTGCTCTCGCAGCCCCTTTCTTCTACCTACTCTCAGAGAGAAACAATAATCGAGACAATTTTTGTTGTTCGGCGGGCCGCAACGTCCGGCTCCACGAATCTAATGTCAAGAATATGGCTAACATTCTTCTCTATGTGCCACAGTTTCAAAGGAGTATCCAAGCCAGATGCATGAAGATATAGTACCTACTGCGCAACTTCCTCCGCATGCATGAGTGAGCATCAGCCAGGAAGAATGGGTACCGCATGCCATGGCTGACTTTTAATCCGAGACGGACACCAAAACTGCACTGTTTTGGATGTTAAAAGCTTGTACCCTGACGGGGAAATGGTACTTTCAGAGGTTTTCGGAGATATCTTTCCACCGCTTGTTGCATTCCATCTCTAACTGAGCAAAAACAACAATGTTCAGAGAAAAATGTATTTTAAGAAAGATGGGGTTCTTTTTAAAGTTACACATTACCGAATGAAGATTCTTGCTACAAGAAGGGCGATCCTTGTTCTGCTAGTCGTTCCGAGCTTTCCAAACGTTGAAGCAAATGACGTATTGCCGTCTCACTTGAACACGTGAGAGTGCTATAAATTAGTCAACCGTTAGTCCAATAAAATTGCGACAGCCGACAGGGATGGGTCAAATAATCAGAGATACTAACATGTGATTTGACTTCAATGTACACGTGTGAGAATATTGGTATAAGTTAGTTACATATAAATCCAATAAAATAGAAGGGACAAAGAAGTAGTTGTGTTGTGTTATTCTGTCCAAGAACACATACGAAGGATCACTAGTAACACTTCATACGGTTATATTGGCCAGTCACACACGATTTACCTAATTTTTATTATGCAAGGGTGGATGACAGTTTATATATGGCACCTAATCCTCTGCGAACTTTTAGTCCTTTGCAAACGAGTTTTCTTTCTTGAGCGTCTGCGTTTTAGAGGATCACAAATGATCTTGGTTTTCTTCTCGTAGCCCTTCAACACATAGCTTTATCTCACCATGCAGATCCTCGCAGCCGCAATGGGGAAGCTAGAATGGAAATGATCGGAATTAGAAAACCTATATCTCGAACTAGAGCGTTGTCAACACCCGGATTTTTAAGTCCAGATGCCTATTATGCCGTACATCGCAATCTCAGGAATAATGTTTTTGCGAGACATAATAGTAAGTAGCATAGAGTCATCATTTATTACAACACATACTTGTCTTACAACCATAGATCACATGATCCAATATTACACAAATATATTGTTCAACAACACAAATAGTAGCGGAAGCGCAGTAGTAGTGGACTATCTATTCCACAAGCAACGCTTGACGTTAGAAGACGATCCTAGTTATCGTAGACGTCCTGCTGTCTGTCATCCTGATATTGTTGCTCTCCTTCAAAGTCTGGCATTTGAATAGCTAGGGCATAGCCATGAGTACTTTAAGGTACTCGCAAACTAATACTAAAGTAATTACTTATTAAGTGTAGTAAGGGGGTGCTAAGCTCTAGATTTATTTGCATAAAGCCAAGTTTTAGTTTGATAAACATTTAGTAAAGCCTTATCATTTGCTAGACTAACTCAAGTGGGAACATTAGTGTCATTCCCACAAATCATTGTGATTCAAGTCAATATCATCTTTCAATTCACCATTCCTTTTTAAGATCAAAAATTCTGATAACGGAACAGTATGGCCTTTCCAATCGTCCGTAACCGTGGACACGGCTATTCGAATAGGTTTAACACTCTGCAGAGGTTGTACTCTTGTGCCACAACTTTTGATTACATCCGTCGAGGATAACCCGAATCATCGTAACTCAGTACGCGGATCATCAACCATAACCTTTCACTTATATATACTAGTATAGGCACCTCTCCCCATGAGCTTGGCCTCCCGGTGAAAACCAACTGTTAACCCGGGAACTGCACAGGGCTTGGGTCGTACATTCACCTCATATTCCCATCATTTCTCACTTAACGGAGGCAGCCTCGGCGTAACCCCTATGATGCTTGTTTAGAGGGAACCCATACTAAAATACACAAGTTTCTAGTTAAGCCCTATCCATAATCAGGTATTGTGGGGGTACTTGTATAATTGGAAGGGTATCGCATTCAAACCCAATCATCAGTTTTCATTTAAATTCACCAAGTCAACCATGTCACCTTCACTTCACATTCTTTCAAAGTCATTTCACTTCACCATGTTCCCATCTAGAGTAGTCAATTTTATTTGATTAGCACTAGCAACTATTTCATGAGGGGTGCTATCTAGCTTTGATTTGTTCTAAGCTAACTTTAAATATTGTTCTACTCTAGACCAAGTGAATCGTAAATCAAAAAGTACTTTGAAAGTAAATAAGCAAAATAATTGCAAGGTAAAAACATGGGATAGGTAAGACATTAAATAAAGTGTGATGGTGCCTTGCTCTTGTAGAGCTATGCACTTGGTGGTTAGCAAGGGTTAGCTTGCCTTGAGCAAGGTAGTTGTCAAAGTTCTCCTCCTCTTCCTGGGAGTAGGCTTCCTCCTCTTGATACTCCTCGTTACTAGCGTCTATATACGAATACGAGGTATAAATACCCAACCAAGCTTACATACTAAACTAAAACACACCAAAGATTCACACACTAATCCTAGCATCATATCAATCATGGCATGGTGGATTACTTGGTTGGTTCTTATTTAAGAGAAAAATAATTTCCTCTCATTATTCTTATTTCTTTAATTTGCTATTTAGATCTTTAGAGAAAATAATTTCCTCTCATTAAATATTATTAAGATTTAATCTCCTCAAATAATAATCAGGTATGAAATATAAGTTGACCAAGGTCAACATTCCATATCTATTATATGGGAGTATAATTTAAATGAAGTGCTACACTTCACACAATTTAAGACTAACATTGAAATGATTTAAACTCTCTAAGTAATAAAATCAGAGGTTCATTAGCCTAAGGTCATTTCCTCTGGTTGTATTACTTAGGGTCAAGATTTAAATGAGAGAGTAGCTCTCATACTATTTATAGAATTTGAAATCCAAGATTTAATTGCACTAGAAATGACTACATAGCCATTATTTTGATCTAGGCCATGATCATACAAACAACCTGTCTCTATTATTGCATAATCAATTATAGGACATCAATTGTGATTTATTAGAGTTGGAATCAATTCAAAATCAATTATGGTTGAATTTTAAATAAAGTTTCAAAAGTCCCTGTCTTGTTATTTTTATCAGTTTAATTTTACTTTGAATTTGGAGATGAGACCACTGGCATTGGATAGATAATTTCATTAGCTTTCCAACGGTATAAAGTTTGCTAGATTTGGAATTGTAGATTTCAAACTATTCAAATTTTACTAAAGCATCTGCAGGGTATTTGAATTATTAACAAAATCCAGTATTTGAATTAGTGGGCTAGGCGGGAAACGTAAACGGGCCGAAACGGTTTTAAACTACACAACGCAGCCCAACAAGCAACTGGTGCACTTGGGCCGCCCTGACGAGGTGGGGGCCACCCGTCAGTGGCTTTTAAACCAGCGAAACGTTACGCAAGCTATAGACTGTAGGATTAGAGAGAGATCGTGCGGTCGGTGATTGTCGTCGTCTCCGACGAGATCCCGCCGTGCTGGCGGCGTGACCAGGGGGTCGGAGGGAGTACCAGGCCGCCGGCGAGGGAGGGCAAGCTACTCGGTGAAGTGGAAGTAGATGAAGAAGTCCCTGGTACAGCGGCGGCGCTCGGCGAGGCTCCAGTTGGTGTAGATGATCTGCGGGCTCCGGCGGAAACGATCTTGCAATTGGCGCTGCTCCGGCGATGTGGTGTGGAATTGATGGGTGGAGAAGAGCCAGTGATGAGAGGGGAGCAGATGGTGTGAAGAAATGGAGCGCTGAGCTCCTCTATTTATAGCGGAGGGAGGAGTGCCGCGGGTGCTGTGGAGGAGCGTCCATGGCGCGGCGCCTCCGGTGCACGAAGGGGCAAGGCCAGGACGGCTATGGGTAGGCATCGTCCTGGCGATACTCAACGTGTAGCGGCGCAGAAAAAAGGGCGACGAGATCGATCGAGGGCTTGATTCGAGTGCGGCAGTACGTGCGGGAGGATTCCGTCGAGGACGACGGCGACGGTGCAGGGGCAGGCTAAGGAGCGTGTCTAGCGTGTAGAGGGTGGTGAGTGGATGCTCGACGCAGGCGTAGCTGGTGCAGTGGAGGACGACGACGCTCGAGCGCGTGACGTACTGGCGCGGCCAGAGCACGCTCACCGCGTCGGCTGGCATGTACTTGAAGGAGATATGCCCAAGAGGCAATAATAAAAGTGGTTATTATATATCTTTATATTTATGATAAATGTTTATATATCATGCTATAATTGTATTAACCGAAACATTAGTACATGTGTGATATGTAGACAACAAAGAGTCCCTAGTATTCCTCTTAACTAGCTTGTTGATTAATGGATGATTAGTTTCATAATCATGAACGTTGGATGTTATTAATAACAAGGTTATATCATTATATGAATGATGTAATGGACACACCCAATTAAGCATAGCATAAGATCACGTCATTGAGTTATTTGCTATAAGCTTTCGATACATAGTTACCTAGTCTTTATGACCATGAGATCATGTAAATCACTTACCGGAAAGGTACTTTGATTACACCAAACGCCACTGCGTAAACGGGTGGTTATAAAGGTGGGGTTAAGTGTCTGGAAAGTATGAGTTGAGGCATATGGATCAACAGTGGGATTTGTCCATCCCGATGACGGATAGATATACTCTGGACCCTCTTGGTGGAATGTCGTCTAATGTCTTGCAAGCATATGAATAAGTTCATAAGAGACCACATACCACGGTACGAGTAAAGAGTACTTGTCAGGAGACGAGGTTGAACAAGGTATAGAGTGATACCGATGATCAAACCTCGGACAAGTAAAATATCGCGTGACAAAGGGAATTGGTATCATATGTGAATGGTTCATTCGATCACTGAAATCATCGTTGAATATGTGGGAGCCATTATGGATCTCCAGATCCCGCTATTGGTTATTGGTCGGAGTGAGTACTCAACCATGTCCGCATAGTTCGCGAACCGTAGGGTGACACACTTAAGGTTTGATGTTGAAATGGTAGAACTTAAATATGGAATGGAGTTCGAATATTTGTTCGGAGTCCCGGATGAGATCCCGGACATCACGAGGAGTTCCGGAATGGTCCGGAGAATAAGATTCATATATAGGAAGTCATATTCCAAGTTTGGAAATGATCCGGTGCATTTATGGCAGGTTCTAGAAGGTTCTAGAAAAGTCCGGAAGAATTCACCATGGAAAGTAGAGTCCCGGAGGGACTCCACCTTGCATGGCCAGCTAACCCTAAAGGGGAGGAGTCCAAGGTGGACTCCCCTAGGGTGGTCGGCCAACCCACCTCAAGGAAAGGTGGGAGTCCCACCTTGGGTAGGACTCCCTCCTTGAGTAGGTTTCCCACATATGGGAGGTTTTAGTGTTGGGGTCTTATTCGAAGACTTGGACTAGAACTCTTGGGGCTTCCACCTATATAATGAGGAGGAGAGGGAGGGGGGCAGCCACTCTTTGGCTCAGCCTTGGCCGCACCCCTTAGAGGGCCGGCGCCCAACCCCCCTCTCTCCCCAAACCCTAGCTTCTTCTCCTCATCCACTTCTCCCGCATATGCTTAGCGAAGCTCCGCCGGAGATCTCCACCGCCACCGCCACCACGCCGTCGTGCTACCGGATTCAAGGAGGAGCTACTACTTCCGCTGCCCGCTGGAACGGGGAGAAGGACGTCGTCTTCATCAACACCGAACGTGTGACCGAGTACGGAGGTACTGCCCGATTGTAGCACCGTGATCAAGATCTTCTACGCGCTTTTGCAAGCGGCAAGTGATCGTCTACCGCAGCAATAAGAGCCTACTCTTATAGGCTTTGGAATCTCTTCAAGGGTTAGTCTTGATCATCCCCGCGTTGCTCCCATCTTCTAGTTTGCATCTTGGCTTGGATTGCGTGTTCGCGGTAGGAAATTTTTTTGTTTTCTATGCAACGAATCCCTACAGTGGTATCAGAGCCAGGTCTATGCATAGATGGTTGCACGAGTAGAACACAATGGTTTTGTGGGCGTTGATGCTCTTGTTGTCTTTAGTTTGAGTACTTTGCATCTTTGTGGCATAGTGGGATGAAGCGGCTCGGACTAACTTTACATGACCGCGTTCATGAGACTTGTTCCTCGTTCGACATGCAACTTGTATTGCATAAGAGGCTTTGCGGGTGTCTGTCTCTCCTACTATAGTGAAGATTCAATTTACTCTTCTATTGACAACATTAGTATCACCGTTGTGGTTCATGTTCGTAGGTAGATTAGATCTCTCTCGAAAACCCTAAACCACGTAAAATATGCAAACCAAATTAGAGACGTCTAACTTGTTTTTGCAGGGTTTGGTGATGTGATATGGCCATAATGTGATGATGAATATGTATGAGATGATCATTATTGTATTGTGGCAACCGGCAGGAGCCTTATGGTTGTCTTTAAATTTCATGTTGAGTAGTATTTCAAAGTAGTTGTAATAGTTGCTACACGGAGGACAATCATGAAGACGGCGCCATGAACCTTGACACTACGCCGACGATGATGGAGATCATGCCCGAAGATGATGGAGATCATGTCCGTGCTTTGGAGATGAAGATCAAAGGTGCAAAGACAAAAGGGTCATATCATATCACATATGAACTGCATGTGATGTTAATCCTTTTATGCATCTTATTTTGCTTAGATCGCGATGGTAGCATTATAAGATGATCCCTCACATTAATATCAAGATAATAAAGTGTTCTCCCCTCGTATGCACCGTTGTAACAGTTCGTCGTTTCGAAGCATCTCGTGATGATCGGATGTGATAGATTCAACGATTCACATACAACGGGTGTAAGCCATATTGCACACGCAGAATACTTGGGTTTGCTTGATGAGCCTAGCATGTACAGACATGGCCTCGGGACAACGGAAACCGAAAGGTTGAACACGAGTCATATGGATGATATGATCAACATGTTGATGTTCACCATTGAAGCTACATCATCTCACGTGATGATCGGTTTTGGTGTAGTGGATATGGATCGTGTACCACTTAACAACTATGAGGGATGTTGTATTAAGTGGGAGTTCATTAGTAATTAGATTAAAACATGAACTAATTATCATAAACATAGTCTGAGTAGTATTTTGAATTAATTTTGTAGTATTGGCATCCGTTTTCTACCATGCGCTAGTCTTGTTATTGAGATAGAAATACTGTTAAAATCTGATAAGAAACTTTACGGATTGGTACCGTATTGTTAAAGAATCAAGAATTGATTAAGTCCTATTGCAAACTTTTAGTAAACCTCACATTGTTGATTCAAAGAGCTATGGTTTCAATTAGTACCTAAAGTTATCTTGTCTCCGTGAAACTTGAAGTTCAAATTTGTTTGAAAAGTAAGGAGCTGAAAATTTAGTTTTCAGAAATAATCAAGGTATGAGATATAAGTGATATCTAAGACCTTATTGCAAGATGATAGAATATATTTTGGTGAGACTACATGAACTCATAAGTTTTATGGGAATGTACGAAGGTTGAAGACACAAGGCGTCACAATCCTCCAACTATTGGGGCACTAACGATATTCACATATCCATGAAGTGACCATCCTTAATATGCACCGTTGCTAAGACTCGTCGTTTCGAAGCATCACGTGATGATCGGGTGTGATAGATTCTACGTGTGCATACAACGGGTGCAAGCTAGATTTGCACATGCAAATACCAAGGTTAAAACTTTACGAGCCTAGCATGTACAGACATGGTCTCGGAAAGTCGTCATGATATGATGGATAAAATTATGAGTGAAATTGTTCATCATATTACAAAGTTACTAATAAGTGAAATCTGGAAAACTTGTCATATGATGATCAATTTCAAAGTAAGAACCTCAAGGTTATTGGTATTTGACCAACAAACCTAGAAGTTAATGATGTTGAAGTGTTTTTCTGAATAATGAGGAAAGCTAAAAGAGAAACTGCAAAAGATATTTTGGCAAAAAGAAAAGAAAAGACTAGAAAGTCTAGCTCAGGTGTATATAAATGATATACATGTTATGGTTGTATTCCTAGTTAAGTCACACTATGAAATTCTTGGGTATTAGTACTATATTGGTTGGTATGAAGTGTCATACAAAACAACGCAATACAAGAATACAATGGCCTAAGTGACTGACAAGGAATATGATAGGAATGCACGTCTGGAACAAAATAAAGTGTTATTATGTTCGTCGTTAGCATTCTATCTAGCCCTTAGAATTTATAATATAGAACTTAATAATTTTTATTTTGCTCTGGTCAAATGAAAACAATGAGTTGTTCAAATTATGACATTACTCCATGTACGATGGATAAGTTATTATAAATCTTAATGGTGAAACACACATACATAACACTGACGCTAAAATGCCATAAGGCAAATGATTTGAATTCCACTTATTTGTGGAACCGCCATTTAGGTCATGTTAGAAAGGAACGCATGAAGGAACTCCATGCAAATGGATTTTTGGAGTCATTTGATTTTTGAATCATTTGGCGCTTGCAAATCTTTTCTAAAGAGAATGATTAAAATACCGTTCATAGGCCAAGAGTTGAACGGGCAACAAACTTAGTGGAAAAATACATAATGATGTATGTGGTTCACTGAGCATAGTTGTGTGCGGGAGATTCTTCTACTTCATGAAAACTTTCAACAATGAATTGAGTATATATGTGGATATATTCAATAAGGAAGAAGTTTGAAACATTTGAATGGATTCAAATAAATTTCAGCATGAAGTGGAAATCATCGTAATAGAAAAATCAAATATCTATGATTGGATCATGGTGAAAATATTTGAATTACGAGTTTTAGCGAACATCTAAGAGAGTCATGACATTGTTCTACAACTCACATTTCTTGGAGTATCATAATGATGATATAGTATCCGAGAGATGTATCCAAACCTTGTTGGATTAATGATGAGATAAAATATTATGACGCCATTATATTTTTGTGGATTATGCTTTAGTGACTACCGCTTTTACACTAAATAGAGCATCATCATGATCCGTTGAAATGACACCATACAAGTTATGGTATGGATATAAACCCTAATAGTCTTTTCTTTAAATTTTGGTCTAAAGAGTTTACAACCAAAATCGGATGAATGTCTTTGTTGGTTATCCCAGAGATTTAATTGGGAATTCTTCCCACGAGACAAAGACAAAAGTGTTTGTCAATGTTTCTTATTTCCAAGAAATTGTTTCTAGTGAAGTATTTGAGTGGGAGGACAATATAACTTGATAAGGTTTATGAACCTGAGCATAATGGTCAGAGTAGCGCAGCATCGGAATTGGTTTCGGAAGCGGCCACGACGATCATGGCTCTCATGACTACAAATTGTTTTAGCCATGGAGATCGAAGTACATATTGAACCTTGTAGGTATGGTTTACTTTGTGATCAAATAAATGATTTGTGGACAAAGGATTGATTTTGAACAATGATAAACCAACTACAAACAAAGAAGTTATGATGGGCCCTGACTCCGTTAAAATGGCTATACGCCATGAAATCCAAGATAGATGAATACTTTTTGAAAGTAAATAGATCTATAAAATTGATGGACTTGGATAAAATATCCTTGAAGAAGCCTGACTTGTCGAAAAATTGTTTACGACAAAGTTCAAAGAGTTGACTACGATAAGATTAGATCTTCCGTAGCAATGCTTATAGTCTATATGGATTATTCTAGTAATCACTACATATTTCTTTTATGAGATATGTAGGATGGCAAAATACATTACTTATCAGAAGTGTGTATTAAAAGGTGTATACAAGATACAACCAAGAGTTTTGCTGGTCTGTGGAATACTAGATAGGTATACGAACTTCAATTGGATGAAGTAAGTATCGCGGAGTTGGATTCTTCACCAGATGAAATAGTCAAAGAGTTTTTGATTTCATCAGAGTCGATGAAGAGGCTTGCATTTGCAAGAAATTAAGTGGGAGCGCTAAGACACATTTATAATACTTTATGTAGGTGACATATAGTTGGTTATAAATGATGTAATTATATACTTGATTAAAAGGTTTCATTGAGAAATTAACTTCAATGAAAGGATATGGACTGAAACAAATTTAGTGTCAAGATCTATGAAGATAGATTGAAACACATAATAAGTTTAAGTCAAAAGTACATAGAATGGATATTGAAATAGTTCAATATAAAAAATATTAAGAAAATATTCTTGTCATGTTAAGTTTTAACAAGACTTGAGTGTATCTGACACTCAATGAGTAAAAACACATGAGTGATTATAGATCACGAATAATATGTACACAATCAGATGTCATGTGCTATAAAGTGTTATGAGCATATACCAGAATGATTCATATGATGATCATTGGACGACAGTAAGAATATTCTTGAGTACTTTAGAAGAACTAAGGATATATATATAGTTTTGTATGGGAAATGACAAACAAATCGCTGTAAGATGTTGCACTGATATTTGTTTTGTCACATATGAAAATGAAATTTCAATCTCAAATTAGACTAAGTGTTGTTTAAAAGGTAGCACGATGAGCTAGAAGTTGTCTATGCTAGATTTAGAAGAGTTCTAAATATTATGAAAAATTCTACAAAAGAAGGCAGAATATGTCATTGTTTTGAAAATGACAAAGGATGTTAAAGTCAAGAGGATCTTTGAGAACTTGGTGTAGTTCCGACAGAGTCGGAACTTTGAAGCTATATTGTGTGTGACAATATTAGTAACATATTTCAGACCGCGGAATTAAGGTTCCACCAGAAGACCAAACATATTTAATGCCGACTCATTTGGAAATGAGTGATGCGTTGAGACGCAAATGAATTACAAAATACATACGTTTCTGAGCATGTCAGATCCGTTGACTAAAACCTCTCCCGTGAGCAAAACATGATAAAACACTAGAAGGCCAAGGTGTTATATCTTTACAAATGTAAACTAGATTATTGACTCTAGTGCAAGTGGGAGACTGAAGGAGATATGCCAAAGAGGCAATAATAAAAGTGGTTATTATATATCTTTATGTTTATGATAAATGTTTATATATCATGCTATAATTGTATTAACCGAAACATTAGTACATGTGTGATATGTAGACAACAAAGAGTCCCTAGTATGCCTCTTAACTAGCTTGTTGATTAATGGATGATTAGTTTCATAATCATGAACATTGGATGTTATTAATAACAAGGTTATATCATTATATGAATGATGTAATGGACACACCCAATTAAGCATAGCATAAGATCACGTCATTGAGTTATTTGCTATAAGCTTTCGATACATAGTTACCTAGTCTTTATGACCATGAGATCATGTAAATCACTTATACCGGAAAGGTACTTTGATTACACCAAACGCCACTGCGTAAATGGGTGGTTATAAAGGTGGGGTTAAGTGTCTGGAAAGTATGAGTTGAGGCATATGGATCAACAGTGGGATTTGTCCATCCCGATGACGGATAGATATACTCTGGGCCCTCTCGGTGGAATGTCGTCTAATGTCTTGCAAGCATATGAATAAGTTCATAAGAGACCACATACCACGGTACGAGTAAAGAGTACTTGTCAGGAGACGAGGTTGAACAAGGTATAGAGTGATACCGATGATCAAACCTCGGACAAGTAAAATATCGCGTGACAAAGGGAATTGGTATCATATGTGAGTGGTTCATTCGATCACTGAAGTCATCGTTGAATATGTGGGAGCCATTATGGATCTCCAGATCCCGCTATTGGTTATTGGTCGGAGTGAGTACTCAACCATGTCCGCATAGTTCGCGAACCGTAGGGTGACAGACTTAAGGTTTGATGTTGAAATGGTAGAACTTGAATATGGAATGGAGTTCGAATATTTGTTCGGAGTCCCGGATGAGATCCCGGACATCACGAGGAGTTCCAGAATGGTCCGGAGAATAAGATTCATATATAGGAAGTCATATTCCAAGTTTGGAAATGATCCGGTGCATTTATGGCAGGTTCTAGAAGGTTCTAGAAAAGTCCGAAAGAAATCACCATGGAAAGTAGAGTCCCGGAGGGACTCCACCTTGCATGGCTAGCCAACCCTAAAGGGGAGGAGTCCAAGGTGGACTCCCCTAGGGTGGCCGGCCAACCCACCTCAAGGAAAGGTGGGAGTCCCACCTTGGGTAGGACTCCCTCCTTGAGTAGGTTTCCCACATATGGGAGGTTTTAGTGTTGGGGTCTTATTCGAAGACTTGGACTAGAACTCTTGGGGCTTCCACCTATATAATGAGGAGGAGAGGGAGGGGGGCAGCCACTCTTTGGCTCAGCCTTGGACGCACCCCTTAGAGGGCCGGCGCCCAACCCCCCTCTCTCCCCAAACCCTAGCTTCTTCTCCTCCTCCACTTCTCCCGCATATGCTTAGCGAAGCTCCGCCGGAGATCTCCACCGCCACCGTGATGACCCACAAGTATAGGGGATCGCAACAGTCTTCGAGGGAAGTAAAACCCAATTTATTGATTCGACACAAGGGGAGACAAAGAACACTTGGAAGCCTTAACAGCGGAGTTGTCAATTCAGCTGCACCTGGAAACAGACTTGCTCGCAAGAGTTTATCAGTAGTAACAGTTTTATAGCAGTAGCAGTAGTGAAATAACAGCAGCAGAGTAACAAAGACAGCAGTAGTGATTTTAGTAAACAGCAGGATTAAAATACTGTAGGCACGGGGACGGATGAACGGGCGTTGCATGGATGAGAGAAACTCATGTAACAATCATAGCAGGGCATTTGCAGATAATAATAAAACGGTGTCCAAGTACAAAGCAATCAATAGGCATGTGTTCCATATATAGTCGTGCGTGCTCGCAATGAGAAACTTGCACAACATCTTTTGTCCTACCAGCCGGTGGCAGCCGGGCCTCAAGGGAAACTACTGGATATTAAGGTACTCCTTTTAATAGAGTACCGGAGCAAAGCATTAACACTCCGTGAACACATGTGATCCTCACATCACTACCATCCCCTCCGGTTGTCCCAATTCTTGTCACTTCGGGGCCATTGGTTCCGGACAGCGACATGTGTATACAACTTATAGGTAAGACCATAAACAATGAATATCTTGATGAAACAATAACATGTTCAGATCTGAGATCATGGCACTCGGGCCCTAGTGACAAGCATTAAGCATAACAAGTTGCAACAATATCATCAAAGTACCAATTACGGACACTAGGCACTATGCCCTAACAATCTTATGACTATTACATGACCAATCTCATCCAATCCCTACCATCCCCTTCGGCCTACAGCGGGGGAATTACTCACACATGGATGGGGGAAACATTGCTGGTTGATGTAGAGGCGTTGGCGGTGATGGCGGCGATGATCTCCTCCAATTCCCCGTCCCGGCGGAGTGCCAGAACGGAGACTTCTGGCTCCCGCGACGGAGTTTCGCGATGTGGCGGCGTTCTGGAGGGTTTCTGGCGACTTCGACTTCTCTCCGTGTGTTTTTAGGTCGAGGCCGATAAATAGTCCGAAGGAGGGCGTCGGAGGCCGGCCGAGGGGGCCACACCATAGGGCCGCGCGGGCCCCCCCTAGGCCGCAACGCCTTATGGTGTGGGGCCCTCGGGCCTCCACCTGACTTGTCCTTCTGGCTCCGTCAGATTTCTGGGAAAATAGGGCCTTCTGCATAAATTCCGAGGATTTTCCCGAAAGTTGGATTTCTGCACAAAAATGAGACACCAGAACAGTTCTGCTGAAAACAGCGTTAGTCCGTGTTAGTTGTATCCAAAATACACAAATTAGAGGCAAAACAATAGCAAAAGTGTTCGGGAAAGTAGATACGTTTTGGACGTATCAACTCCCCCCAAGCTTAGCTTATTGCTTGTCCTCAAGCAATTCAGTTAACAACTGAGCGATAAAAGAACTTTCACGAACACATTTGCTCATATGATGTATATATTCTCATGCTATGGCTAATACTTAAGCAGTTCATAATGAGATACATGCAAATAAGATCATCTAACAGCTATGTCAATCATGGAGAGGTACCAACAATTAATAATAAGCATCATGAATCATGTATGTAAGCAGGATTGCAATGTTCATAAGAGAGTATGATAAAGTGGTATCTCGCTTGCCTGTATTTGATTGGCAAAACATAAATGCCCGGGCACCTCTGGAGTTCATAGAAAGACTAGAAGTAGTGATTGTCAAAGATAAAAGCATCAAAGTTATACCACAATCAATCATATTTTGAGACAAGCATATTATACTAAGAATGACAGTTGTGCTCTCAAGATAGTGCTCAAAGAAATAATGGAGACACAACATAAAAGTAAAAGATTGACCCTTCGCAGAGGGAAGCAGGGATTAACATGTGCTAGAGCTTTTCATTTTTGAAATCAGGAGTAAATTTATTTTGAGAGGTGTTTGTTGTTGTCAACGAATGGTAATGGGTACACCAACTACCTCGCCAACCGGACTCCCAAGAGCGGCTCCCATGAATTATTGCATATTTATTTGGCACTCCTTCCAACCTTTCTTACACAAACCATGGCTAACCGAATCCTCGGGTGCCTGCCAACAATCTCATACCATAAAAGAGTGCCTTTTTATTTTAGTTTTATTATGATGATGACACTCCCCCCAACCTTTGCTTACACAAGCCATGGCTAACCGAATCCTTCGGGTGCCGTCCAACAATCACAAACCATGGAGGAGTGTCTATTTAAGTTAATTAATTCGGGACTGGGAATCCCATTGCCAGCTCTTTTTGCAAAATTATTGGATAAGCGGATGTGCCACTAGTCCATATGAGAGTCCGTCAGAAATAAATGACAAGGTTGAAAGCTAAACACCACATACTTCCTCATGAGCTATGAAACATAAACACAAATTGAGAAGCATTTTGAAGGTTTTAAAGGTGGCGCATGAGAATTTACTTGGAATGGTTTGAAATGCCATGCATAGGTATTTATGGTGGACACTCTGGAATAACTTGGTTTTCAGGTGTTTGGAAGCACGAGCAGCGTTCCCGCTCAGTACAAGTGAAGGCTAGCAATAGACTAGGGAGCGACAAATCAAGAGAGCAGTAACTGTCATAATCATGCTTGCGGCAAAATAAATTAACGGAGGCATAAAAGTGATACAAGAACTCTGAAGCAATATAAATCATCGAGGCTTAATTGACTTTGGTTCAGTCATATGCATGCGTGAGCATGTGCCAAGTCGATATAAATGAATTATTCAGAGGAGGATACCACAATGCCATACTTACTTATGAATAAAACAATGCAAACAAACATCCATGACATGCTACTCATATTAATAGATTGGAGCTAAACATGAGAGATCATAAACTACTAGACTTTCTCAAATAACATATACCTCACATGAACCAACTAAGCATGCTCACATGGATGAGTATATGTACAAAAATGAAAACAAATAGAGTTCATACCAGCCTCTCACCACAATCAGATTGTCGTAGATCGTCATTATTGCCTTTTCACTTGTGTAGCTTGGATAATATAAAATGAAAACCACGCTCCAGCCACCGAAGACCATTGAACTCATAAAGAACTTTACAAAACCAAAGAAGAACAGCAAATATTTTTGGTGTTTTCGAATTGCAAACAAGAACAAAAGGAAACAAGCAAACAAAGCAAAATCTTTTTGGGTTTTCTTATAGCAAACTAGCAACAGCAAATAAAGCGAAACAAATGCAAGAAACCAAAGCAAACAAATGGTGAAGAGAAACAACAGAAATATTTTTGGTCTTTTTATGTTTTGGGAAAGAAACAAAGCAAGAACAAGAAATAGCAAACTAAAAGAAACACAGAAAAGCGAGATGGCAGAAATCTGCCAAAACCTGACAGCAGTACAGAAATCGATTTTTACAAAAATCTTACGTTGGTCAGCTCGAAAAGTGTTCAACTAATGAAAGTTAGATAACAACCTGGGGAACCTGCACAAAAATTGGCAGCTCAAAATAACGTTCTGGCTGTGCGCACGAATTTTTCTAGTAACAGTCCAGAATCTGTTTTCAGGCAGCACTTCCCCAAATATCATCTTCCTCTCATTAGAAAACCACTCAAACGAACAAAACAAATATGTACAAGTATCCAGCAATCATAATATGCAAAGAATGAGTGATGCCGGTATACCTCCCCCCAAGCTTAGGCTTTTGGCCTAAGTGGAGTTCAACCCCAACGAGGATCGCTGTTTCTCGCCGGTGGATAATTTATGGAGTAGTCATAGTAAAGTTCCTGTGCAGAAGAAAAGCGTGGAGGCTCCGCATGCCCAACATGTTGATGTGAGGAACTTGCTGCATCGGATGATGAGTCGAGGTGCTCCTCGACCTCCGTGTCGTCTCTTGCATGTTGGCCTCCTCCCTCTATGTGTGCATCCAGTGCACCTTCTGTGACCGACCAATCTCCCCTGGAATCAAGGTTAGACAAAACAGTAGCGAGCAATTTTACTAGTTTCTCAGTTTTCTTAGTTATTCTCCAGACTTTCTTATAAAATGTCATCTTGTAAAACAGGTTACCCAAGTTGGAGGAATCAGAAACAAATTCATGTTTAATCATAGAGGCTATGTCAAGTTTTTCTATGGGGAATGGAATATCAAAATGATGAGGTTCTACATTATGAAAAGCTAGTAAACGAGAGGCGATGAGACCTCCACGAATTCCACCTTTCTCACGGTTAGTAGCAAGTCTATAAGCTATCAATGCCCCCAAATTATAAGTCCTACTACCTTGCAGTACCGCAGCTAGAAAAGCTAAATCCGGGATAGAAAGTTTACCGCCAATCTTTCTAGCAAGAACGCATTTAGTAATAAAATAGGCAAAGTAGCGGATAGCCGGGAGCTGAATGCTAGTGATTTTACCACTATCCTCTGAGAAACTCCTTCCATAGCAAATCATCTTGAAGAGGTTTAAGAGTTCTTGCGGCGATCCCCTTATCTTCTCGCATGATTCCCATTGCGGTACTCTAATTGCTGCACAAAAATCACTGAATGGCAAGTTGACAGCTTTATTGTAAATTTTATACTGGACCGTGGGGTTAGATCGTGACCAATTGAACTTAAAGTCCTGCACAAAAGACATAGTTAATTTTGCATATTGTCTTGGCTCTCCCTCAACAAAATTACTCAGCCCTGCACGAGAAATTAGACTTTGAACATCTTCAAATATTCCCGCGCTTCTCATGAAATCTGCGCATGGGTAGTAGGAGGGGTATACTCCCTCTTCACGGTTCACTCTCATAACTTGTTGGACCTCCAATTCTTGTTGGTTCAATTGATATCTATTCCACTCCATTTTCGAAGAGCAAATGTGCCAAATTTCAGACAGAAATCTGGGCTGAGCAAAGAGATCGAGAAATCTGGAGCTCTTGAGCAAAAACGCGAGTGAGAGGAACCTGGTGCGAGTTTTTTCGGGAGAGAGAAGATGCTGGGAGAAAGAGATGAGATAGTGGGGCAAGGAGGGGCCCACACCACAGGGTGGCGCGCCCCCTTCCTTGGCCGCTCCGGCCTGTGGTGTGGCACCCTGTGGTGCCCCACAGGTCATCCTCTGGTGCTCCCAGGTGCCTCGTCAAAAAATAGGACCAACGGTATAATTTTTGTGAATTTTTGAAAACTTTGAAAAATGCACATTTCTGGGTATTTAGTTTACTATTACTGGCCAGGAAAATTTTGGAATCTCCAATTAACTAAGGAACTTTGCAAATTAAAAATGCTACAGCAACTAGAGCAAGTGGAGGAAGAAAGAGATGTTGTTTACCTCCTCTATGCATATAAAAAGTATTTGTTAACAAGGTTGATCAAGTCTTGCCACCAAATAAATTTTACATAGCATAAGAAGAAATAAACCTCAAATCAATCATGTTACCTTGAATTGTATTGATATGGATCCAATCACGAGAGTTTGATATTCTTCCTTAGGCTCATATATAGGACAATCAATAGTTCCCACTTTGATAGTTCTCACATTAAAAATAGTATTGACTCCACATACTTTATCAATCTTCTTGGGGAAATAGACGGTATGCTCCTTATCATCAACATTAAAAGTAACCTTCCCTTTATTGCAATCAATAACAGCCCCTGCGGTGTTAAGAAAATGTCTCCCAAGAATAATAGACATATTATCATCTTCAGGCATTTCCAACACAACAAAATCAGTTAATATCAAGCAGTTAGTAGTAACTTGAACAGGAACATCCTCACATATACCAACAGGAATAGCAGTAGATTTATCAGCCATTTGCAAAGATATGTCAGTAGGTATCAACTTATCCAAGTAAAGTCTCTTATAAAGAGAAAAAGGCATAACACTAACACCGGCTCCCAAGTCACATAGAGCAGTTTTAACATAATTATTCTTAATAGAACAAGGAATAGTAGGTATACCTGGGTCGCCCAACTTCTTTGGAACTTTGCCATTGAAAGAGTAATTAGCAAGCATAGTGGAAATTTCCTCATTGGGGATTTTCCTTTTGTTAGTAACAATATCTTTCATATACTTTGAATAAGGTGGCAATTTAATAGCATCAGTCAAAGGGATTTGCAAGAATAAAGGTTTCATCCAATCGCAAAATTTATTATAGTGTTCTTCTTCCTTTGATTTCAGTTTCTTAGCAGGAAAAGGCATTTGCTTTTGAACCCAAGGTTCTCTTTCATTACCATGTTTCTCAGCAATAAAGTCTTCTTTAGTGTACTTTTTATTTTTAGCATGCTTTTCAGGCTCTTCTTCAACCTCTTCTTTATCAGGAGTATCATTCTTATCATTATCTTTATCATGTTAATTACCACTTTCAGTTTCAGCATCAGAAATAGAAATACTATTAGGATCATTAGCAGGTTCAGAGGATTCTACAACATTTTTATGTTTCTTCTTCTTTTTCTTCTTAGAAGGAGCACTAGGTTCAATGCGTTGAGAATCTTGTTCAATTCTTTTGGGATGCCCTTCAGGATATAGAGGATCCTGGGTAGAGACACCACCTCTAGTTGTTACTTCATAAGCATGTTTCTCTTTAGAATTATTCCCTAACAAGTCATTTTGCACTTTAGTGAGTTGATCAATTTGAGTTTGAACCATATGAAAATGTTTAACAAGCATCTTAACATCATTGGAGGTTCTTTCTACAATATCATGCAATTCACTAATAGCTCGAGAATTTTCCATTAAATGATTCTCTACTCTCATATTAAAATTTTCTTGCTTAACAATATAATTATCAAACTCATCTAAGCATTGTGCAGGAGGTTTCGAATACGGAATATCTTCCCTAGTAAAGCGTTGAAGGGAGTTTACCTCAATCATGGATGAAGGGGGAATTATCTCACATATATCTTCTATGGGAGGAAGATTCTTCACATCTTCAGATTTAATACCTTTCTCCTTGAGAGACTTCTTGGCTTCCCTCATATCTTCATCATTCAATTTAATTAAACCCCTCTTCTTTAATATTGGCGTTGAAGTTGGTTCAGGTGTAGTCCAATCATCATGATTCCGGCCTATTTTAGCCAATAATTCTTCAGCGTCGTCTGGAGTTCTTTTCCTGAAAACACAACCAGCACAACTATCCAGGTATGCCCTAGACTCAATGGTTAGTCCACTATAAAATATATCAAGTAAATCATGCTTTTCCAAATCATGATCAGGCCGAGCTCTAATTAGAGAGCAAAATCTCGCCCAAGCCTCAGGCAATTTCTCTCCATCTTCCTGGTCAAAATTATAAATTCTCTGCAAAGCTATATGTTGAGCACTAGCAGGAAAGTATTTACGGAAGAAAACATCAAGCAATTCTTTTGGACTTTTAATTGAATTAGGTGGCAAACTATTATACCAAGTTTTAGCGTCATCCTTTAATGAAAATGGAAAGATTTTAGCAACAAAGTAAGTACGCATCTTGACATCATCAGAAAACAAGCTACTTAGAGTAGATAACTCAATCATGTGTTCAACAGCACTTTCTTTTTCAGTACCACAAAAGGGTGTTTTCTCAACAATAGCTATATGAGATAGATCAAGAGAAAAATCATAATCTTTATCCTTAATGTTTATAGGAGATGTGGCAAACTTAGGATCAGGAGACAGTTTATATCTAACAGCATGTTCTGCAAGCAACTTTTTAATTTTTCTTGCATCAGTAGTAGCATTGCATTTTTCAATAAAATCATCATTAAGCTCCACATAATCTTCATCAGGATCATCACTAAAATAATCAAGTTCAGGTGAATTAACAGGTGTAGTAGCATTAGGAGTTTCAGTATTTTCAATTTGTCTAGACCTAGCAATCGTAGCATCTAGAAAAGATCCCAATGAACCACTATCATCAAGCACAGCAGAAATATTATCAATATTATGAGAGTTTTCAGATTCAGCAGAAGTACCCGCATGTGAAGCATGCGGCGGTGAAACAAGTTTATCAATCACAGATGGTGAATCAAGTGTAGCGGAGGTACTCAGAATTGTACCTTTTCTTGTAGTGGATGGTAATATGGCGATTTTAGAATCGCGAGGTTTACCCATGATGGAGAATTTGCAGCGAACAATACCAATCCAAGTGAACTTCCAAATAAAGCTATGCTCCCCGGCAACGGTGCCAGAAAATAGTCTTGATGACCCACAAGTATAGGGGATCGCAACAGTCTTCGAGGGAAGTAAAACCCAATTTATTGATTCGACACAAGGGGAGACAAAGAACACTTGGAAGCCTTAACAGCGGAGTTGTCAATTCAGCTGCACCTGGAAACAGACTTGCTCGCAAGAGTTTATCAGTAGTAACAGTTTTATAGCAGTAGCAGTAGTGAAATAACAGCAGCAGAGTAACAAAGACAGCAGTAGTGATTTTAGTAAACAGCAGGATTAAAATACTGTAGGCACGGGGACGGATGAACGGGCATTGCATGGATGAGAGAAACTCATGTAACAATCATAGCAGGGCATTTGCAAATAATAATAAAATGGTGTCCAAGTACAAAGCAATCAATAGGCATGTGTTCCATATATAGTCGTGCGTGCTCGCAATGAGAAACTTGCACAACATCTTTTGTCCTACCAGCCGGTGGCAGCCGGGCCTCAAGGGAAACTACTGGATATTAAGGTACTCCTTTTAATAGAGTACCGGAGCAAAGCATTAACACTCCGTGAACACATGTGATCCTCACATCACTACCATCCCCTCCGGTTGTCCCAATTCTTGTCACTTCGGGGCCATTGGTTCCGGACAGCGACATGTGTATACAACTTATAGGTAAGACCATAAACAATGAATATCTTGATGAAACAATAACATGTTCAGATCTGAGATCATGGCACTCGGGCCCTAGTGACAAGCATTAAGCATAACAAGTTGCAACAATATCATCAAAGTACCAATTACGGACACTAGGCACTATGCCCTAACAATCTTATGACTATTACATGACCAATCTCATCCAATCCCTACCATCCCCTTCGGCCTACAGCGGGGGAATTACTCACACATGGATGGGGGAAACATGGCTGGTTGATGTAGAGGCGTTGGCGGTGATGGCGGCGATGATCTCCTCCAATTCCCCATCCCGGCGGAGTGCCAGAACGGAGACTTCTGGCTCCCGCGACGGAGTTTCGCGATGTGGCGGCGTTCTGGAGGGTTTCTGGCGACTTCGACTTCTCTCCGTGTGTTTTTAGGTCGAGGCCAATAAATAGTCCGAAGGAGGGCGTCGGAGGCCGGCCGAGGGGGCCACACCATAGGGCCACGCGGGCCCCCCTAGGCCGCGCCGCCTTATGGTGTGGGGCCCTCGGGCCTCCACCTAACTTGTCCTTCTGGCTCCGTCAGTTTTCTGGGAAAATAGGGCCTTCTGCATAAATTCCGAGGATTTTCCCGAAAGTTGGATTTCTGCACAAAAATGAGACACCAGAACAGTTCTGCTGAAAACAGCGTTAGTCCGTGTTAGTTGTATCCAAAATACACAAATTAGAGGCAAAACAATAGCAAAAGTGTTCGGGAAAGTAGATACGTTTTGGACGTATCACACCGCCACCACGCCGTCGTGCTGCCGGATTCAAGGAGGAGCTACTACTTCCGCTGCCCGCTGGAACGGGGAGAAGGACATCGTCTTCATCAACACCGAACGTGTGACCGAGTACGGAGGTGCTCCCCGATTGTGGCACCATGATCAAGATCTTCTACGCGTTTTGCAAGCGGCAAGTGATCGTCTACCACAGCAATAAGAGCCTACTCTTATAGGCTTTGGAATCTCTTCAAGGGTTAGTCTTGATCATCCCGCGTTGCTCCCATCTTCTAGTTTGCATCTTGGCTTGGATTGCGTGTTCGCGGTAGGAAATTTTTTTGTTTTCTATGCAACGAATCCCTACAGTACTGGCAAGGTTTGGACGCGCGCGTTCTGGCCAATGCCGTGGCTTGGCGAGGCTCGGCCGTGCATGGTGGGGTTCCTTGTGCTTTAGAGATGCTCCAGGACAAGGAGATGGGTTGAGATGGAGGCTAGAGAGAGATTGGCCAAAGGTGGCCGGCATGGTACGGTGTGGTGCTCCTCTCTTCATTTCTTCACTTTAAACGACGGTGGCAAGGGCTAGGCTCGATGCAGGGGATGCAGAGGAGGGTCATCATCAAGAATTAAAGGTGGTTTAGGCTATTATCCAGTGTGCAATGGTGTGTAACACAAAACTGGAACAATGCCAGCAAGGTGTTCGGCACAATGCCCGCAAGAAGATTTTTGATGAATTTTGGAAATCTTTTTGGTACAACTCAATTATATAATTAATGTGAAAGATTGGTGGTGGTGGTGTTCATTTTGGAGTTGAATTGCAAAGTTTCAAATTTGGGGTCATCTTCACTTTGTTTCAACATCACCACTTGTCAAAACCATTTTGGTCAACCTGGTCAACATTAGCAATGGTGGTCAACATGAAAGTTGTTCACCTTGACAAGGTCTTGGATGACATGGCAAGGGTTGACCAAGTTTAGTTTAAGAAAAGATAAAACCAGAGGGGTAAAGTAGGGAACATTTTATAAAAGTCACTTTTGACCATTATCACATGTATGTAGGTTTTGAGATTTGCTTTGGTTTGATTCTTGTTTCTTTGATGAAATTGTGTTTGTTTATCATATATAAACATTCTACAAGCAAGATATCAAGCAAAGGTGGCCTTTGGTGAAGATTTGCAATTTGGCCTTATGTGTATGTGAGTGAGAATTGGGTTTTTCTATATTTCTTCTATTCTTCTCAAATTAGGGTTAGGTGATCTTAGTTTAGGGTTTAAGCACACTTGATCAACATACTAACACTCATCATGGCAATTGCACAAAAGAAAAACACTCATATGCATGAAACTATATGTGGCACTATATGCATAGAAAAAGTTTTTGTTTGTTGCAAATTTTGAGTTTGGGAAATTTTCTTTCTTGATTATTATTGTTGAAACTTGGGATGTTACAAACCCTTCCCCCTTACAAAAGATCTCGTCCCGAGATCTGAGAGAAAAATAGGTACTAAAGAGATCTGGGTACTCAGTCCTCATGAAGTCTTCTCTCTCCCAAGTGGCTTCTTCTTCGGTGTGATTACTCCATTGGATCTTCAGAAACTTGATACTCCTGGTGCGGGTGGTTCTGAAAGCTTCTTCCAAAATGCGAATAGGTACTTCGCGGTATGTCAAATCTGAGTTGATATCCACAGCGCGATGATCGATGTTCTTGAAAACCTCGGTCTTCTCAGGTATCTCTAAGCACTTCCGGAGTAACGAGATGTGAAACACATTGTGCACTGCTGCCATTTCTTCCGGTAACTCCAGTTGATAGGATACTTCTCCTCGGCGACTCAGGACTTTGAAAGGTCCGACATATCGGGGTGCAAGCTTTCCTCTAAGCTGTAATCTCTGCATTCCTTTAAGGGGGACACTTTGAGATATACGAAATATCCGATCTCGAAGGTCATCTCTCGGCGTCTCTTATCGGCGTAGCTCTTCTGTCTGGATTGGGCTGTCTTGAGGTACTCGCGGATCTTGTGAACCTTCTCTTCAGCTTCTCGGAGAATATCTGGTCCAAAGACTTGACTCTCTCCGACTTTCGACCAATTCAGAGGGGTACGGAACTTCCTTCCATACAGTGCTTCGAAGGGGGCCATCTGCAAGCTGGCTTGATAGCTGTTGTTGTACGAGAATTCTGCGTACGGCAGGCAGTCTTCCCACTTAGATCCATACTCTAGCACACATGCTCTCAACATATCTTCTAGTATCTGGTTGACTCGTTCAGTCTGTCCATCTGTCTGCGGGTGATAGGCTGTGCTGAAATTCAGACGAGTTCCGAGTCCTTCATGTACTTTCTGCCAGAATCTGGAGGTGAATTGGGATCCTCTATTGGATACTATCGACTTCGGGGTTCCGTGCAAGCTGACTATCCTTGAGATATATAACTCTGCGAGTCTTGGTCCTTGATAGGTGGTCTTGACGGGGATGAAGTGGGCGACTTTGGTCAGTCTGTCGACCACTACCCAGATGGAATCATTCCCTTTATTAGATTTGGGCAGTCCGGTGATGAAGTCCATTCCTACGGAATCCCACTTCCATTCGGGAATCTGTAGGAGTTGCAACAGTCCTGCGGGGCGTTGGTGTTCTGCTTTGACTCTTTGACAGATGTCACATTTTGGCGATGTAGCTTCCAATTTCTCTCTTCATTCCATGCCACCAAAATTGTTCCTTCAAATCTTGGTACATCTTGGTTCCTCTGGGATGAATGGAGTAAAGGGTGTCATGGGCTTCTTTCAGGATAACTTGTTTCAACTCTGAGTCTGACGGCACGCAAAGGCATCCGTTGTACCATAGCACTCCTTCTTCATCTGCGGTGAATCCCGGTGCCTTTCTCGCAGCTATTTGGCTCTTTATCCCATCAATGCTAGCATTTCCCTTCTGAGCTTCCTTGATCTGACTAATCAGGGTGGGTTGGAGTTCAATGCTGGCTAGATATCCTTCGCTAACCAGTTCAATTCTAAATTGTTCAAACTCTTGAAACAGGCTGGGTTGCTCGATTGCTAACATGGAGTTCAACTGACACGGCAGTCTACTCAGAGCATCCGCTACCACATTGGCCTTGCTGGGGTGATAGTGGATTTCCATATCGTAATCCTTGATTAACTCTATCCATCTGCGCTGCCTCATATTCAGCTCCTTCTGCGTGAAGATATACTTCAGGCTCTTGTGATCCGAGTAAACCTCGCATCGATTACCCATGAGGTAATGACGCCATACTTTCAGTGCTAAAACCACGACTGCTACCTCTAAGTCATGGGTTGGATAGTTCTGCTCATGTTGCTTCAGCTGTCTTGACAGGTAAGATATCACTTTGCCTTCTTGCATCAGCACACATCCAAGACCAATCTTGGAGGCATCACAGTACACATCAAATGGCTTGGTAATATCCGGCATAACCAGTATTGGGGCTGATGTCAATCTACTCTTGAGCTGTTGAAAGCTCTCTTCACACTTGTCAGTCCATTCGAACTTCTTGTCCTTCTTTAATAACTGAATCATCGGTCTTGCTATGCTCGAGAATCCTTCAACGAACCGGCGGTAATATCCCGCCAATCTGAGAAATGCACGGACTTCGGTCTGAGTGGTTGGGGCTTTCCATTCTTCAACAGTCTTGATTTTTGAGGGGTCAACGACAATTCCTCCTGCAGACAAGATGTGTCCCAGGAATCCTACTTCCTTCAACCAGAACTCACACTTGCTGAACTTGGCATACAGCTGATGTTCCCGAAGGGTATCTAGGACCACTTCCAAATGTTGCTCATGTTCTTCTTCGGATTTGGAGTAGATGAGGATGTCGTCGATGAAGACAACAACAAACTTGTCCAGGAAGTTCATAAAGATCTTATTCATGAGATTCATGAAATAAGCGGGGGCATTGGTCAATCCAAATGACATGACATTGTACTCATACAATCCATATCTGGTGGTAAAGGCAGTTTTGGGGATATCGGTGGCACGAATCTTCAGTTGATGGTATCCTGTCCTCAGATCAATCTTCGAGAATACTTTGGCACCGGTCAGTTGGTCAAACAGATCTTCTATCTTGGGCAACGGGTACTTGTTCTTGATGGTGACATCGTTAAGCTTACGATAGTCCGTAACCAAATGAGTGGCACCGTCCTTCTTATCCACAAACAAAACTGGCGATCTCCAAGGCGACCCACTTGGTCGAATCAGACCTTTGAATAGCATATCATCCAGTTGCTTCTTCAGTTCCACTAACTCTGTCGGGTTCATGCTGTAGGCTCTCTGGGCTATAGGTCCGGTTCCAGGGATTAACTCGATGATAAACTCGATATCCCGATCTGGGGGCATACCGGGTAGATCATCTGGAAACACATCAGGGTATCGACAAACGACCCTGATCTGATCCAAGGTGGGTTTGGCTAGACTTTGGTTGCAGGTAAACTTTCTGGGCATTCTTGCAGATATGTGCTCGACTATTATTCCGGTGCTACTAGTCATGGTGATGGCCTTCTTGGCACAATCAATCAGTCCATGATGTTTCGCCATCCAGTCCATACCCAGGACTACTTCCAAACCTTTGGCTCCCAGAACAATCAAATTTGCATAAAATTCTATTTCATGAATTCTGATAGGCACATCTTTGCAAATTTTTCTAGCTTTAGTTGTTGACCCAGGTATTTGAACTATCATGACATGCTTCAAACTGATGGGTTGAATCTTACTAGTGCATGCAAAATCTTCGGTAACAAACAAATGCGATGCTCCAGAATCAAACAGCACTCTTGCAGGTATTGAGTTAACAGAGAACATACCCAGCACAACATCTGGGGCTTCCTGAGCTTCTTCCGCACTCATGTGATAGAGGCGGCCATTGCGGTTGTTCGGGTTGTTGGGGGTGAACTTCTTGTTGTTGGTGACACGGTGTTGCTGCTGAGCAGGGCCAGAGGTGTTGGCGGCAGTCTTGGCGAGCTTTTTGGGGCACTCATAGGAGAAGTGCCCCGCCACTCCGCACTCGTAACAATTGAAGGTGGACTTGTCCTTGGGGGTGATGGGAACAGCATTGCTCCCAGTCCTTGGAGCGGTGTTGGAGTTGTTGTTGGGGGCGCGGGGTGGAGCGCGGTTGAAGTTGTTGTTGTTGTTGTGGCCTCCTGGCCTGGGGTTTCCTCCACTCCGGTTCTGATAACCCGGACGTGAATTCTGCATCGGGGGCTTGTTGTTTCTTGGGGCGAACCCTCCACTTGAGCTGGGGCGATACTTGTGGGTATTGCTGGGCCCACTCTGATTCATCATGCGGCGCTTGCGGTTCTCATTGGCTTGGTGTATCTTCCCCTCCATTTGAATGGCGGAGTCAACGAGGGCTTCCAGGCCAGCAAAGGGGATGTTAATCAACACAGTCTGCATCTCATCATGCAGTCCATTCAGAAACCTCTCCTTCCTCTTCTCGGTGGTATCCGTCTCATCCGGGGCGTACCTTGACAAAGTGAGGAATTTGTTGCGGTATTCTACCACGGTCATTCGGCCTTGCTTGAGTTCCCGGAATTCATCCCTCATCTTCTTGATCAGGCCCGGGGGCACATGATACTTGCTAAACTTGAGTTTGAAATCTTCCCAAGTCATCATTTGCCCCGCATTCAGTGCGCGGGCACTTGTCCACCAGGCACGTGCAGGTCCAGCCAGATAGTGAGTGGCGAACAACACCTTCTCGTTGTCCTCAACTCCGGCAACCTCAAGATTTTTCTCCATGGTTTGGAGCCAATCATCAGCATCGAGGGGTTCCTCCGTCTTGCTAAACACCGGTGGGTTGGTGTTCTGGAAGTTCTTCAGCTTCGACCCTGGGTGGTCGTGGTTTCCGTGGCCTTGATTGCCCTGAGCAATCTGTTGAAGTGCAGCTAAGTTGGCTTGCCGTTCAGCTCTCTCAACCTCTCTATCAGCCAACATCTGTTGCAACATCTGCATCATCGCCTCCTGAGTCATGTTGCGAGTTGGGGGTGCCATCTGAACAGGGATAGGGATCATGAGACGAGAGGGAAATTTCTATGGCTCATTTTGGATAAAATTTCACAAAGTTTAAAACTTGATTCATAAAATAATAATAATAATAATAATATTACACACACAAACCTAGTCATAGAGGTAGCAATTATTACAAGCCAACAATCCGGAGGGTTTGAAGAACCCTTTCAGCAATCTACGATACATGGGGCGGGTACAAAGGACCGATACATATCACGGGACGCAAGTGCTCAGACGGGACTACTCTCCATCGACGTTGATCGGATAGACGTTGTCTATCCCGGCAGCAAGGTGCTCGTGGCCATCCTCGTAGGGGTGGAACTCCAGGTCGTCGTCTTCCTCCTCGTAGTCGTCGTCGTTGCTCACGTAGGAGTAGTCGTCCCCCTGGATGTTCTCCCCCTCACCTTCGCCCTCCAGTTCCTTGATCTGCTCGGCTTGGGTCTCGATGGTCGCCTTCAGTGTGGCGATCCTGGCCTTGAGGCGGTTGATGGAGTAGTCCTTCTTCAGATTGAGACGGCGGAGAGCCCGGCGCTCCCCGGCGATGACTTGATGGTCTCCGCCTGCTGGGCCAGCTGAAGGTGGGTGTGGTTGGCATACTCGCGGGAGTTGTCCAAGTCGATGCGGGTCTCATTCAACATAAAGTCGAGATGATCCACATGGTGGCGCAGTTGAGGGTGTGACGGCAGGTTCATGGGCACCCCAAGAGAGTTGTGCCTTGCATAGTGAGCAAAGCGATTCCCCTCGAGGTCCATGGCATTCTGCCCGCACAGACGTGCGAGCCCCTCCTGTAGTCCACGGTCGAGCCCGTCTGCCCAATTGTTCTCCCGGAAGGAGAACTGGATCCTCTGGCTCATGGGAAGCGTGAACCTTCCGCGGTGGTCAACCATGATGACCCATTGTAGCTGACCACCGGGCTGGTCATTCACCTGTCCACCGAAGATCTCCGGAGGTGGGCGTCCGAGGAATTCCGAAAGGGCGAAGAGGTCCCTCTCGAAAATGATCTCGCCACCATTCCCCAGCTGATAGAACTCAGTCTGGAGGAAAGGCTCCGCTGGGATGATGTGATCCATCTGTAGAGGGATTAGATGAGTAAGTTAGAGAAGTGCAAGTGTTCCAAATTTTACTTCATTCATAAGAATGAGCATGAATTTAAAGTTTGCAAAAGATTCTTCAAAGGTAAGGGGGTAAATAAAGTTTTCATAACTAGTCAATTCCTTGAATTTGAAACTAAGTTTTTGAACGTCCATTCTAACTAGGGTCTCCTAAGGTCAAACAATGGCTCTGATACCAACTTGTCAACACCCGGATTTTTAAGTCCAGATGCCTATTATGCCGTACATCGCAATCCCAGGAATAATGTTTTTGCGAGACATAATAGTAAGTAGCATAGAGTCATCATTTATTACAACACATACTTGTCTTACAACCATAGATCACATGATCCAATGTTACACAAATATATTGTTCAACAACACAAATAGTAGCGGAAGCGAAGTAGTAGTGGACTATCTATTCCACAGGCAACACTTGATGTTAGAAGACGATCCTAGTTATCGTAGACGTCGTGCTGTCCGTCATCCTGATACTATTGCTCTCCTTCAAAGTCTGGCATTTGAATAGCCAGGGCAAAGCCATGAGTACTTTAAGGTACTCGCAAACTAATACTAAAGTAATTACTTATTGAGTGTAGTAAGGGGGTGCTAAGCTCTAGGTTTATTTGCATAAAGCCAAGTTTTAGTTTGATAAACATTTAGTAAAGCCTTATCATTTGCTAGACTAACTCAAGTGGGAACATTAGTGTCATTCTCACAAATCATTGTGATTCAAGTCAATATCACCTTTCAATTCACCATTCCTTTTTAAGATCAAAAAATTTGATAACTGAACAGTATGGCCTTTCGAATCGTCTGTAACCGTGGACACGGCTATTCGAATAGGTTTAACACTCTGCAGAGGTTATACTCTTGTGCCACAACTTTTGATTACATCCGTCGAGGATAACCCCGAATCATCGTAACTCAGTACGCGGATCATCAACCATAACCTTTCACTTATATATACTAGTATAGGCACCTCTCCCCATGAGCTTGGCCTCCCGGTGAAAACCAACTGTTAACCCGGGAACTGCACAGGGCTTGGGTCATACATTCACCTCATATTCACATCATTTCTCACTTAACGGAGGCAGCCTCGGCGTAACCCCTATGATGCTTGTTTAGAGGGAACCCATACTAAAATACACAAGTTTCTAGTTAAGCCCTACCCATAATCAGGTATTGTGGGGGTACTTGTATAATTGGAAGGGTATCGCATTCAAACCCATTCATCAGTTTTCATTTAAATTCACCAAGTCAACCATGTCACCTTCACTTCACATTCTTTCAAAGCCATTTCACTTCACCATGTTCCCATCTAGAGTAGTCAATTTTATTTGATTAGCACTAGCAACTATTTCATGAGGGGTGCTATCTAGCTTTGATTTGTTCTAAGCTAGCTTTAAATATTGTTCTACTCTAGACCAAGTGAATCATAAATCAAAAAGTACTTTGAAAGTAAATAAGCAAGATAATTGCAAGGTAAAAACATGGGATAGGTAAGACATTAAATAAAGTGTGATGGTGCCTTGCTCTTGTAGAGCTATGCACTTGGTGGTTAGCAAGGGTTAGCTTGCCTTGAGCAGGGTAGTTGTCAAAGTTCTCCTCCTCTTCCTGGGAGTAGGCTTCCTCCTCTTGATACTCCTCGTTACTAGCGTCTATATACGAATACGAGGTATAAATACCCAACCAAGCTTACATACTAAACTAAAACACACCAAAGATTCACACACTAATCCTAGCATCATATCAATCATGGCATGGTGGATTACTTGGTTGGTTCTTATTTAAGAGAAAAATAATTTCCTCTCATTATTCTTATTTCTTTAATTTGCTATTTAGATCTTTAGAGAAAATAATTTCCTCTCATTAAATCTCCTCAAATAATAATCAGGTATGAAATATAAGTTGACCAAGGTCAACATTCCATATCTATTATATGGGAGTATAATTTAAATGAAGTGCTACACTTCAAACAATTTAAGACTAACATTGAAATGATTTAAACTCTCTAAGTAATAAAATCAGAGGTTCATTAGCCTAAGGTCATTTCCTCTGGTTGTATTACTTAGGGTCAAGATTTAAATGAGAGATTAGCTCTCATACTATTTATAGAATTTGAAATCCAAGATTTAATTGCACTAGAAATGACTACATAGCCATTATTTTGATCTAGTCCATGATCATACAAACAACCTGTCTATATTATTGCATAATCAATTAGAGGACATCAATTGTGATTTATTAGAGTTGGAATCAATTCAAAATCAAATATGGTTGAATTTTAAATAAAGTTTCAATTTGCAAAAGTCCCTGTCTTGTTATTTTTATCAGTTTAATTTTACTTTGAATTTGGAGATGGGACCAGTGGCATTGGATAGATAATTTCATTAGCTTTCCAATGGTATAAAGTTTGCCAGATTTGGAATTGCAGATTTCAAACTATTCAAATTTTACTAAAGCATCTGCAGGGTATTTGAATTATTAACAAAATCCAGTATTTGAATTAGTGGGCTAGGCGGGAAACGTAAACGGGCCGAAACGGTTTTAAACTACACAGCGCAGCCCAACAAGCAACTGGTGCACTTGGGCCGCCCTGACGAGGTGGGGGCCACCCGTCAGTGGCTTTTAAACCAGCGAAACGTTACGCAAGCTATAGACCGTATGATTAGAGAGAGATCGTGCGGTCGGTGATCGTCGTCGTCTCCGACGAGATCCCGCTGTGCTGGCGGCGTGACCAGGGGGTCGGAGGGAGTACCAGGCCGCCGGCGAGGGAGGGCAAGCTGCTCGGTGAAGTGGAAGTAGATGAAGAAGTCCCTGGTACAGCGGCGGCGCTCGGCGAGGCTCCAGTCGGTGTAGATGATCTGCGGGCTCCGGCGGAGACGATCTTGCAATTGGCGCTGCTCCGGCGATGTGGTGTGGAATCGATGGGTGGAGAAGAGCCAGTGATGAGAGGGGAGCAGATGGTGTGAAGAAATGGAGCGCTGAGCTCCTCTATTTATAGCGGAGGGAGGAGTGCCGCGGGTGCTGTGGAGGAGCGTCCATGGCGCGGCACCTCCGGTGCTCAAAGGGGCAAGGCGAGGACGGCTATGGGTAGGCGTCGTCCTGGCGATACTCAACGTGCAGCGGCGCAGAAAAAAGGGCGACGGGATCGATCGAGGGCTTGATTCGAGTGCGGCAGTACGTGCGGGAGGATTCCATCGAGGACGACGGCGACGGTGCAGGGGCAGGCTAAGGAGCGTGTCTAGCGTGTAGAGGGTGGTGAGTGGATGCTCGACGCAGGCGTAGCTGGTGCAGGGGAGGACGATGATGCTCGAGCGCGCGACGTACTGGCGCGGCCAGAGCACGCTCACCACGTCGGCTGGCATGTACTGGCAAGGTTTGGACGCGCGCGTTCTGGCCAATGTCATGGCTTGGCGAGGCTCGGCCGTGCATGGTGGGGTTCCTTGTGCTGCAGAGATGCTCCAGGACAAGGAGATGGGTTGAGATGGAGGCCAGAGAGAGATTGGCCAAAGGTGGCCGGCATGGTACGGTGTGGTGCTCCTCTCTTCATTTCTTCACTTTAAACAACGGTGGCAAGGGCTAGGCTCGATGCAGGGGATGCAGAGGAGGGTCATCATCAAGAATTAAAGGTGGTTTAGGCTATTATCCAGTGTGCAATGGTGTGTAACACAAAACTGGAACAATGCCAGCAAGGTGTTCGGCACAATGCCCGCAAGAAGATTTTTGATGAATTTTGGAAATCTTTTTGGTACAACTCAATTATATAATTAATGTGAAAGATTGGTGGTGGTGGTGTTCATTTTGGAGTTGAATTGCAAAGTTTCAAATTTGGGGTCATCTTCACTTTGTTTCAACATCACCATTTGTCAAAATCATTCTGGTCAACCTGGTCAACATTAGCAATGGTGGTCAACATGAAAGTTTTTCACCTTGACAAGGTCTTGGATGACATGGCAAGGGTTGACCAAGTTTAGTTTAAGAAAAGATAAAACCAGAGGGTAAAGTAGGGAACATTTTATAAAAGTCACTTTTGACCATTATCACATGTATGTAGGTTTTGAGATTTGCTTTGGTTTGATTCTTGTTTCTTTGATGAAATTGTGTTTGTTTATCATATATAAACATTCTACAAGCAAGAGATCAAGCAAAGGTGGCCTTTGGTGAAGATTTGCAATTTGGCCTTATGTGTATGTGAGTGAGAATTGGGTTTTTCTATATTTCTTCTATTCTTCTCAAATTAGGGTTAGGTGATCTTAGTTTAGGATTTAAGCACACTTGATCAACATACTAACACTCATCATGGCAATTGCACAAAAGAAAAACACTCATATGCATGAAACTATATGTGGCACTATATGCATAGAAAAAGTTTTTGTCTGTCCCAAATTTTGAGTTTGGGAAATTTTCTTTCTTGATTATTATTGTTGAAACTTGGGATGTTACAAGCGTATCCCTAATTAAGTCCAGAACTGTACCTCAGTCGAATCGGCAGTGGCGTCGCTGCCGACAAATCCGGTGGGCGCCATGACCATGGCGACGGCCGGCAGTACCAGCTCGCAGGGATTCAGCAACGGGGCCCCAAAGCATATGACCCAAAGTAACGACTAGAAACGAATGACAAGGCTGAAAGAAGGGTTCCGCTATTTGAAGGCTAGATGTGCACATCGCACACGATTTTGTCGGAACAAAGTTGCTTTTGGTGTCTAATTTCGTCGTATGCTAGTTGGCTAGGCAAACACATTTTGTTCTTACTAACTGTGTGCGGTAAAAACTTCACATACAACTTTTGTTTGTTGGGCTTGTTATAATCGAGATGCACAATAAACGAAGAACAAAAAAGTAAAACACTGCAGGGGACATGAGATTTTAATGTGGAAAACCCTTGCAACACACAAGGGAAAAACCACGGGCGCCAGCCAGCAAAACTTCACTATTTCGGTGGTGTTTACAAACGCCGTGGGTGTACAATGATGCGACAAAACCCTAGCGGCGGCTTACAGGGAATATATATAGACGGTGGCAACGATCCGTACCTCCGGCGACGGGCCTCGCTCCGCTCGTCAGAAGTTAGCCTCCCTTTAGTGTATGAATTTGGATCACAATATAACAAACTCCACCTTGAGACAAATTCCTTGTAGCATGAACTTCAACAATCACCTGAATCAACAAAGAAAACACTTGCTGGCGCCAATAGCCACTTGGGCTAAACAGTTATACCAACCAAGCTTGAGCAAAGCTCAAACTTGGACACAGGAATAGGCTTAGTCATCATATCAGCAGGATTATCATGAGTACTTATCTTGCATACCTTCACTTTACCTTTTGCAACCACATCTCTGATTGCGTGGTACTTAATATCAATGTGCTTTGTCCTCTCATGGAACATCTGATCTTTAGTAAGATAAATAGCACTTTGACTGTCACTGAACAACTTAATGCAAGAATTATCTCCACAAAGTTCAGCATATAAACCTTTCAGCCAAATAGCCTCTTTACCTGCCTCAGCAATAGCCATGTACTTAGCCTCAGTAGTAGATTGTGCAACAGCATCCTGCAAAGTAGCCTTCCAGCTAACAACACATCCACCAACGGGTAAACACATAACCTGTGAGGGACCTTCTCTTATCCAAATCGCCAGCATAATCTGAATCCACATATCCGGCGAGCCCCTCACCAATTCTGCCAAACCTCAAGCAAGCTTTTGATGTGTCGCGAAGGTACATGAAAATCCACTGAACAGCTTTCCAATGTTCTTTACCAGGATTAGCCATGTATCGACTGACCAAACTCATAGCATATGACAGATCAGGACGTGAACAAACCATGGCATACATCAAGGAACCAACAGCACTAGAATAGGGAACTCGAGACATGTACTCAATATCATCTTCAGAGCTAGGACATTGCAAAGCTGACAACTTGAAATGAGAAGCAATAGGAGTAGTAACTGACTTTGCATCATGCATATTAAAACGATGAAGAACTTTCTCAATGTACTTTTCCTGACTAAGAAACAACAAACTAGACTTTTTGTCCCTTTTAATTTCCATGCCTAGTATTTTCTTAGCAGGACCAAGATCCTTCATCTCAAACTCACTACTTAATTGATTCTTTAAAATAGTGATCTCTTTCATGCTCTTGGCAGCAATCAACATATCATCAACATATAGCAGCAAATAAATAGGTGATCCATTAACAAACTTGATATACACACAACTATCATACTGAGATCTCTCAAAACCATGTGTAAGCATAAATGAATCAAACCTTTTATACCACTGTCGTGGCGACTGTTTCAGACCATAAAGGGACCTCTTTAATTTGCAAACAAGATCCTCCTTACCAGGCACAACATAACCTTCAGGTTGGTCCATATATATCTCCTCCTCCAACTCACCATGCAGAAAAGCAGTCTTTACATCTAGCTGCTCAAGCTCAAGATCATGCATAGCAACAATACCAAAGAAAGCACGAATAGAACTATGCTTCACAACCGGGGAGAATACATCATTATAATCAACACCTGGAATTCGGCTGAAACCTTTTGCTACTAACCTTGCCTTAAACCGTGGAGGCTCATTAGGAGACAAACCTTCCTTTCTTTTAAATATCCACTTGCAGCGGACAGCCTTCTTTTGTTTAGGCAAGTGCACAACATCCCATGTATCATTCTTCTCAAGTGATTGCATCTCTTCTTGCATCGCACCTACCCACTTCTCTTTATCAACCGAAGCAATGGCTTCAGTATATGTAGCTGGTTCAATATCATGCTCCACCTGTTCAGCACAACTCAAAGCATAATCAACAATATCACATTCTTGAATTAATCGGGTAGGAGGTGTAATATTTCTCTTAGGGCGGTCAGCAGCAATAGACCGTCCTTGTCGCTGAACAAAAGGTGGTGAAGGTGGAACATCATTATCATCATTGTTGGTTTCAGGAACCACATTTTCATTCTCCTTTGCGTGCTCCACCTGCACGCCAATTCTGTGCTGCTCATCATCAGAAACATCAGGAGAATCAATAGCATCAGAAATATCAGTAGACGGACTATCATTAAACATAACCGCCTCATTAAAAACGACATTCCTGCTCAACACAATTTTTTTGTTTCAGGATTCCATAATCTATATGCCTTAACTCCTGAACCATAACCAAGGAAGATGCACTTAACAGCCCTTGGCTCCAACTTTCCATTATCAACATGAGCGTAAGCAGTGCAACCAAAAACTCTCAAATCTGAATAATCAGCAGGCGAACCAGACCATACCTCAATTAGAGTTTTCTTATCAAGTGGAGCAGAAGGTGACCTGTTGATGAGATAACAAGCGGTGGAGGCTGCTTCAGCCCAAAAACTTCTATGCATCTTTGCATTAGACAACATGCAGCGAGCCCTCGAAATAATGGTCCTGTTCATGCGTTCAGCCACGCCATTCTGTTGAGGGGTGTACGGAATGGTATGATGTCTTACCATCCCATCATTGCTGCAAAACTCATCAAATTCATTTGAACAAAATTCCATACCATTGTCAGTACGGAGTATCTTAACCTTCTTTTCAGTTTGAGTTTCTACCATAACTTTCCACTTCTTAAAAGCATTAAAACATCAGATTTATGTTTCAGGAAATATGGCCACACTTTCCTTGAGTAATCATCAATAATAGTAAGCATGTAATTAGCATCACCATTAGAAGTTCTACGGGACGGACCCCAAACATCAGCGTGTACATAATCTAAAATGCCTTTGGTGGTATGAACGGAAGCATTAAATTTTACTCTTTTATGCTTACCAAAGATGCAGTGCTCACAGAACTCAAGCTTACCTAAATCACAGCCATCAATTAGCTCTCTCTTAGCCAATTCTGCCATGCCAAGTTCACTCATATGTCCAAGACGCTTATGCCAAAGGTTAGTCTTACTAGATTCATCAGAACTAACAGCAGCAACAATACCAGGCAAAGTGCTACCTCTAAGGACATATAATTTCGCAGAATTCATATCACCAATCATAATAATAAGAGAACCTGATGATACCTTCAAAACTTTGTTCCCACCTTTGTACTTGTACCCGTCACAATCAAGGGTACTCAAAGAGATCAAATTCCTCGCCATGGAGGGTATGTGTTTCACTCCTGTCAACGTGCGTGTCATCCCATCATGGGTCTTGATCTGAATAGAACCAATGCCAACAATGCTGCACTGGTTGTCATTCCCCACACGCACAAAATCTCCACTCTGCACAGACTCATAAGAACTGAACCAATCTTTGTTACAGCAAATAAGAAACGAACATGCAGTATCAAGAATCCATTCATCATCACGTGAAACACATGCAGCCAAGACAGCTAAGCAATCTCCATCAGAACTATCACTACCATCATTACCAGCAACAACAGCAGCCTCACCCTTACCGGTGACAACGGCAACCTTACCATTACCATCATTATTTTTCGGTTGGTAAGTTCCGTTCCTTTTCTCCTTGTTCTGCAGCTTCCAACAATCATCAATATTGTGGTTAGATTTCTTACAATACCTGCAGAACTTGTCACGTCTTTTGGACTTTGAGCGACCTCTGTCGCCCTTGCTCTTATCTCTGTTGTTGTGATAGTAGTTATCTCGCTGCTCAGGCCTGCCACGGACCTCTAATGCCTCCGCCTTGGAGGACGAACTTTCAGCCTGCACCATAGATTTCATTTTCTCCTTTTGTTGGAGAGCATCATAAACTTACGCGAGAGTTAGTTTGTCGTGGCTCAGTAATATGGTGTCACGAAAATTACTGAAAGAATTAGGCAGCGAGCATAAAAGAAGAAGACATAAATCTTCATCCTCATACTTAACTTCTATAGACTGCAAATCATAAACAATCTCTTTCCAGGAAGATAGGTGATTCATTACCGAACCTCCCTCTTGCAACTTATGCGAGAACAGCTTCATCTTCACGTGCAATCTGCCCGTGAGATCCTTGGACAAACAGATCTCCTCTAGTTTGACCCATAACTCGGCGGTGGTTTTCTCCTGTAGCACTTCATGCAGAATATTATTGGACAGATGGAGTTGAATCAACGATAAAGCCTTACGGTCTTTCCGCTTCTTCGCATCGGTCCAGGTATCATTCGCTTTCTCGCCGAAAGCATCGATCGCTTCATCCAGATCTGAAGATTGGGCGAGAATCGCCCTCATCTTCACTTGCCACAAAGCAAATCTCGTGGTGTAGTCCAGCTGCGGTAGATCGAACTTCAGTGACGACATCTCGTAAACCCTAGATCCAAAGAACACGGGCTCTGATACCACTTGTTATAATCGAGATGCACAATAAACGAAGAATGAAAAAGTAAAACACTGCATGGGACACGAGATTTTAACGTGGAAAACCCTTGCAACACACAAGGGAAAAACCACGGGCGCCAGCCAGCAAAACTTCACTATTTCGGTGGTGTTTACAAACGCCGTGGGTGTACAATGATGCGACAAAACCCTAGCGGCGGCTTACAGGGAATATATATAGACGGTGGCAACGATCCGTACCTCCGGCCCAAGCCTCCGGCGACAGGCCTCGCTCCGCTTGTCAGAAGTTAGCCTCCCTTTAGTATATGAATTTGGATCACAATATAACAGGGCTATCAGTGGAGGAAGATCCAAACGGTGCTATGTTAATGAAACATAGACATCCATGGGATGCACATGGCATTCGTCATGGCTCGACTATGCGATGGAGATCTCCAGCGACTCTTCGTCATCCAACGACGACTCGGCGCTAGGTTCGGACACCGGTGGCACGCCTTCATCGGGCATGAGGACGACACGAACGGCCCATGAATGACCAGGCGGAGACGCGGAGAGCGGAGCCGCCAGTGGCGCCTCCATCCTCGCTCTGAGTGTTTGCACTGCTGGGTTACTTCCTGGTGGAGAGGCATTATTCTTACTAAGGATAACCTTACAAAACGCAACTGGCATGGTTGTACGAAATATGTTTTGTCATGAAGAGGAAACAATAACACATCTTTTCTTCTAGTGTCGGTTTGCTAGGTCTATATGGTCAATCATTCAGATAGGTCCTACCTTTTATACCATTCACGAAGCATTGCAAATATTTTTGGCAATTGGCTAAACAAGGTGGATTCTAGGTTTAAGGTTCATATCAGAGTGAGAGTGATTGCCATAATATGATCGATGTGGTTGTATAGGAATGACAAGGTTTTTGATGATAAAGTTTCTTCTCTTATGCAGGTCATCTATCAGTGTACGGCTTTGCCCCATTCATGGTTGTCACTCCAGCGCTTAGAGGACTGCGATCTCTTTATGGACGTGTTTACACGGTTGGAAGAAACGGCAAAGAAGTTTATTACCCAATATAGGTGGATGCATAATCGCAGGATTTTGCCTCCTATGGCTTTTTCGGATGCCTAGTTGTTTGTCTATCCGCACTCTTGTAACGATTTGGTGTGTTTGGACGGTTGTATGCATCTTGGCAATGCAGAGGCCGGGTGTATTGGTTAAAACTTTTATCTAATAAAGTTCGTCTTTTATCGAAAAAAAACTAATAAGATCACCTGGATGGCCTCTTTGGGCTTTTTATGGCTGCTTTTTAAGGGGCCAATAGCAAGGCTAGCGTGCTTCTTCAAACCACGTGTATGAAGATATAGTACCTGCCAATAGCAAGCCAGGAAGAATTGGTACCGCATGCCATGACTGACTTCTAATCGGAGACGGACACCTAAACTGAACTGTTTTGAATGTTCAAAGCTTGGACTTTGACTTGCATTGTTCAGAGATTTACGGGCAGATCTTCCCACCGCTTGTTGCCTTCCATCTCTAACTGAACAGAAAAAACAATGTTCAGAGAAAAATGTCTTTTAAGAAAGATGGGGTTCTTTTTGAAGTTACAGATGACCGAATGAAGATTCTTGGTACAAGAGGGAAGGGTGATCCTTGTTCTGCTGGCTGTAGCCTGTAGCGCTTGCACCAGGTGAGAATATGAATCATCAGCTGCACGGCCCAGAAACTGCATTAGCCGATGATGAGGTTTTAGCGTTGAATAGAAGGTCATTCGAAGCTTTCCAAACGTTCCAGCAAATGAGGAAGACAATGACGTAGTGTTATGCGTCTCGCTTGAACACGTGAGGCTGCTAAGAGTTGGTCACACATTAGTCCGTTAAAACTGTGACACGTGATTTGACTTTAAACACGTGAGACCATTAGTCACATATGTATAAATCCAACAAATTAGTAGGATCAAAGAGGCAGCTGTGTCATTCGGTCCAAAAAAAAAATACACAAAGGACCCACCCTGATTCAGATGTTGTTTACCCTTTTCCATTAAGTGATTAAACTGTTCACCGTGAAATAGGTGCGACCCAACGACGCCCCTAGAATGACCACGTTAAAACCAATACTAAGAGCGTAATACTATACAAAATTATAACACAAGTGATTACTGAAAGTCCATCTCTACATTCAATGTGGTTCAGTTATAGCCGTTAGGAACTGAGGATGCAAATCTACTTAAGGAAACTCTTCCTCGCGTGCATCTAAACATAGTGCATCAAGTAGAAGGAACCATAGCTATTAAATCAGACATCTTGCAAGGAAAACTACACCGCCGGAACTAGAGAGTGGCCAGGTAGTGTTCTCATTTCCTTCTTGTGCTGATTAAGGGACACCCTGATGCCCTAATCCGGGCATGCTGCCCCTCTAACCTTGCTTGCAGCAATTTTGCTTTGAGGGTATTGTCTTTGGTGCCTAAAGAGTGCGTTGGTGAGGCTTCAGATATTTCATGACCTAATGATGAGCGATGATTCTTCTGCCGAGATGGAGTGCGCAGATTGTGTAGATCAGCTATAGTAGCACATTCAGATATTTGATAATCTAATGACGATCGATGATTCTTCAGCTGACGGGCTGGACTGTGCAGATTGTGTAGATCACCTGTAGTGGCACGTTCATTCTTAAGCTGCCAGGATGGACTGTGAAGATTGTGTAGATCGCCGTGTTCACGAAAGTGATTTTTCGGGGGATGGTGATCATAAGATTTTCGCTCTAGAAATGCATGTTGAGGAGCCCCTGATTTGATCTTCAACAAGTCATCATGCAATCGTCTAGAAACTTGTGTTGTAACTGTTTCATTCTGCTCATCGATAGGATCATATTTGTCACCATTGCGAGAGCTGATTTCTGGTGTCGAAGCATTCAGCTGTGCTTTTCTGCTGCTTAATTTTACCTTGTCCTTTTCTGAACTACGTCTTGCAGTCGAGGTCCTTGAGCCCTCAACAGATACACCATCGGAAAAGTCCAATCTTCTCATTGGTGAATATGTGCAACCTGTGACTGTTCGTCGAGTTTCTGCAAGGTCATGATTCAGCATGGCACTTCCATGCATGTTCAGTTCAAAGCAATGCAAGTCACTAGCAACAGAATTTTCATCATCATCTTCAGCTAACCGAGGAGCACTAGTGGCTCCATTTAAATGCAGAGATTCAATGGACTGTCGGCACAAGCTTGCATCTCCCTTTTCATTACCAGTATGTTTGTTAGCACCATGTAAGTTGCTTGATCTTCTACCATGAAGAAAACTCCGTATTTCGCTGCTCAACCTCTCCGTGATTGAGACTTTCCCTTCTGAATCTCCCCTGGCATCAGCATTTTGCATCTGTATTCGCTCATCAAGCCATGCTTCTGAAATATGAACCACCAACTTATCAGTCTTGTGTTCATACTCCTTTGCATGCCTTTGCTTTAACACCCTGACTTCCTCTTCGTAGTTTCTGATTCCCAGGGCAAACTCATCGCAAAGATCTTCCAACAGGCGAGTTGCTTTCTGCTCTTTCTCCAGCTCCTTCACAGCCTTGAGAAATGCCGGCTTCATCGCAGATAGCTCTTTGCCTAGCTTCCTATGGAGACTCTCGGAATGTTTCCTCAGTTGTCTCTCAGCTTCAAGTTCCTCTTGCAGTGAACGAAGGGTTGCTTGAACCTTCTCTTGTTCCTTACTTTTCCGAGCAATTTTGTCCTCAGCGACTTGCCTGGCCAGAGAGTCGACTTCATAGCGATATCGCTGCCTCTCTTGCGCAAGCTCTTGAACACGAGTTTGTGTATTCTGCAACTCCAATTTCAATCCCTTAACTGCTGACACATCAATTGCGTGCTGTTCTTCCAAGCTCCAAATGCGATTCAGAACTTTCAATAACTCTGTTGATGTTTTAAGATTGCAACCTGCATCCCTGTATCTATCCCGTAGATTCAGTGACCGAGTAGGACTGACAAGGTTTATGGTAGCTGCCTGTTTAATGAGGAAACAAACAAATACAATTTAAAAAAAAACAGATTTCCTCCAAATAGTATTTATAGCGGCAAGATACTGAAACTGCTAACACTGCATGGCCTCGCTGATGTCAGAAAAAACAAGCATATAATTATAAATAGATTCCTAGAAAATAGCATTCCAGTAGCATGCACACTTAGGCTAAAGGAGCAACAGCAACAACAACATCAAATCCTTTTGTCCCAAGCAAGTTAGGGTAGGCTAGATATGAATCCCACTGAAGAAGACTACAGAGAAATGTTGGCATCCCAGTCTTTAGATAATAAAACATAATACTCAACAAACATGATAGTATACCAATCATTCTTGTACAGATTCAAATGCTACACTTGATTCCACAATGATACAGCAAGTAAAACACTAAAACTACCAAGACTGAGTAAAAGGGAGGAAATGTATGTGCATACCCCGATTGAGCTAGTGTAACTTGCAGGAGAAAGAGACTGCCTTGAATGAGATCTATCTTCATGTAAATTTTCATGTTCCATCAATGGTGTTGAACAATCCCCACCACAGCCACCTGAAATATGTGGCTGAAATGCAAGACAAAAGAAGTTATGGAATTCAGAATTCATGGCTTTGTAAAACAACAAAACACTAAGCTGCGAAACGTCCAGCAGAAAGCATGACTCTCTCCATTAGAATTACATTAAGAAAGTTCAAAATGCATAGCTTTCGGAACAAAAAAAAAGACCTTAAGTTTTGGCACCTCCACAAGAAAAACATTATTCCCTTCAACTACAAGTTCAGGAAGTATCAGTCAAATGTAAATTTCATGATATTCTAGTTAGGGGCATATGGAAGACAGTATGGATGAGTCTGGTAAATCTAAAATCACTGGATCATGGTACTGCTAGCAAACATTCTCTTCAGAAAACTATCTGAAAACAGAGAATGATCATACAACATTTTTGTACCAAACAAACAGATGTAATGTGCTCCATGAGTACCAGACATACTGATAATGTTGTTGTCTGGCATGTGAGTGACATTGTTCAGGGTAAAACCTGGAAAACAGGAACAAAGCATGCTTCCATAATAAAATCCTAAAAAGTTTGCACCGTGGAGGGTTGAAGCCTTTTGGTGCGTATTTTCATAGAGAAATGTGGCTTTATGGGTACGTTTGGTTTTTGCCCCAACTAACCCCACCAATATTTTGGCATGACCAATACAAGGGCATGACCAAAATATTGGCAAAGTATTGTTGTTTGGATGGCAGCCATCGTACTTGCCAAAAAATTGACAACATAGCCCTGTATTTGGTTTGCCACCAGCTCGAGTATGCTTTTCCAAAATATTCAACATGCCTACTATGCTTTTTTGTTAGTACAACTATGCAGTAAAAGAGAAAAAAAACTTACAAAAAAGTAATACGAGGTGCTGCTGGAACTTGCGTCACACATGGAGTAGTTGGTGCATGCAGGGGCGGAGGGAGGGGGGGGGGGGGGGGGCGAGCAGGGGCTAGACCCCCCCCAATGGTTGGCCCCCCCTAACTATCTTCAGTAGACAGTTCTACTAATAAACTACTGTATACGTGTGCTAATGGCCGGTAGTAATCACTTTATTAGCCCATCACTGATTAGTTTGTCTACTGCACAATGGAGCAAGAAGCCCAACTACCCAGCAGGCAGCAGCCCATGTCCACGGAGAGGTTTAGGGCACTATTGACGCTCCTGATCGTGAATGACTCCTTCCCACGATTGATTGATCGAGCTGGGTGCTTTGCCAGCCGCCACTTTCATTTGTCTCGCTGTTAGGGCCACTGATGCCGCTGCGCTTGCCGCTGGCGCCGCTCGCCGAGAAATTTCGCCGCTGCCACCGGTCGCTGTGCAGTTTACACCGCTCGCCGATGTGGCCGATGCGGAGCTCTACCTATTGACTACTTCCATGTTCGAAATGAACTGCCGATTGATCTCATGTCATTCGGCTTCACCAATCTAGGACATGGGCGGGCGTACACCGCTCGCCGATGTGGCCGATGCGGAGCTCTACCTATTGACGAAATGAACTGCCGATTGATCTCATGTCATTCGGCTTCACCAATCTAGGACATGGGCGGGCGCATAGTCAGGATTTCAGGACATCGGTGACCACTGACCAGTAAACATCAATGGGCTGGAGGGGACGAGCATGACCTGGATTCAATTCTTTTTAGGTATGCACTCCGGTAACATTATCCATTACTCCAAACAATTGATTTTGTATGTTGTTGCATTAGTATATCCTACAATTTTCATATGAAATATTTTTTGGCAAAGTATTTCGTACCATATATCTGATACATGGTGCGTATATGAATTTGTTCACTATTATTTAGCTATGCTATACACCCTCCAAATCTTTTTGGGAAAAATTCAAAATAAATCATAGGTTGTTTTGAGAGGCGATGTTTTGGCTCCATTATTACCTCGCCCCCCCTATACCTAAATCCTGGCTCCGCCCCTGGGTGCATGCACTTTCTAATCGTGTAGGGAGCATGTTTAATTAGTATCCAGAGAATCAGAACACCCTATGCATGCATTGATCATAATATAAAAAAATATAGGACCCACCTAACAGAGGGGACAAGTCACGGTGCCAATTTTTTGGCGCAGGTTTTGCTCGCCTGCGCGTTGGCGAGATTTTACACGGGCGCGCGGCTGGGTCGGTTGGCGAGCCAATTCTTTGGCTACGATCCAAACCGTTTCCAAAATTCAAGGGCTAGCCAATTTTTTGGCAGGGCCAGCTTTGGTAGTCATCCAAACATACCCTATGACTTCGAAAGAAAGATGTGTACATAAGCAACATAGTAAAAACTGTAAGCTTATTGGCATGTGCCAGTCTTAGACTACAAGCTCGCAGCTTCTCTACGTTTACACCCTTATTTTTTATATTCTCATTGACACTTTCTCCATATGCTTATGCGTGCCTTCATACCTTGTAATATTTTCATTTATCTGATAGAAGCTGGGAGTTTACCTTTTGTCAGGGAAATGAAATTCAGAAAAAGATAAGGTACAGGTATGTATTCCCAGATATAGTGGGGTGATTACGTAGTGTAGAAACATTAAAATTATATTCCGAAGGAGAAAAGAATATTTTTCGTGCTCCGAAGTAAAATTGCCAAATGGAAAAAATCCCACTGGGCACAAGATATTCTTTAGAACCGGAATTCCTAAGCGTACATCAAGAAAAAAATTAACAATTATCCCAGTCATCAACCATGCAAGTGAAATGCCAGGTATAAATTCACAATCCATTTCACAGAACTAAGTGTAAGTAGGGTTTCTAGAAATATTTGCCTACTAAGATTTGTGATTGATCGCCTAGAGGATTTTCCTTTAACCTTCTATATGTCTTTGCCTTAGCTTTTGTATGACAAAAAACAATTAATCAATCAAATTCACAAAACCAAACAAAAGAACTTGGATCCTGAAGAAAAATTTCTCCAAGGTAGTATTTGTGGTATGGATAATACCATGGTTTATGTGGATATATATGTGTTCAATCATGAAGTACTGATCTATGAGGGAGTCTCAAATAAGCTTATGGCAAAGAAGTACTAGCTTGATTAAGCAACACGAATTTCATATGTGTTCTATCATGGTATACAGATCTATAAGCGAATGTTAAATAAAAATATGACAAAGAAGTACTAACTTGACAAAGCAACACGAACTTCATATAAAGTAGTAAAAACATTTATAAGATCATTGAGTTATAGCATTAGCTCAAAAACATGGCATACAGCTGAGCACGATTGAAAAAACATATACACATAGTATAAACAAAATAAGAGCTAAATGAAGATAGTAATTTCTTTTTACCCTTTGGGTCAGTTGAAACTATTATAAACTGAAGTCATACAATCTTTTGAGTTCAAAGTAAAGCATAAGTGGGGAACACAAAGGATGGACACAGCATACCCAAGCTACACGAATGGGTTAGAAAATCAATCTCAGAGCAAGGCTAATCGATACAACGGTGAGCAGAAGTAGTGGAGTGTAGGATTTTATCTCTGCCGGCCTCGCAAAGAACCGGAAATAAAAGGGCAGATTGCGCTTTGGATCTTCCTATGCGTAAATTGTGAAATCCCAGGGAGCTTATGATGCTGAAGAGAGCACTGTCATTAGCGTTGCTGTCGCAGAAAAGATAACTACTAGCAAGTAGGAAGAGCGGAGCAAAGTTGGCTCTGAAAATTCAGAGACAGCAACGTCGATTGCCTGACGCGATGCTGGAGCTGGCAGCGAAAAAGCTGGAAAGGAAAATAACAGACCGCAACTGACTACTACGTACTACCGTCACCACGTTGACCGGGAAAGGAGAAAGCAGAAAGGTCGCCGAGTTCTCACCCGATCCACGTCGCCGTGGGATGGGGACGCGGCGACACCCCTCCGCGCGCGCCTGCGGATCCGGCGGCCGGCGCCGGCGGCCCGCACGACGTCCTGGATCTCCCACAGGGTAGCGCCCAGCTGGCGCGCCGACGCGCCGGACGAGCTCCTCCTCCCCGCCGCCGCGGCGTCCCCCGGCGACTCCTCGGGCCCGCGCGGCGGGGACGGGTCCAGCTTCCAGGACGGGGACGGTGTGACGACGCCCGCCCTCCGCCGCGCCCGCGCGGCCGCGAGCCCCCGCCGCAGCGTCGCCGGGGTGCTGGCGGCGGCGTCCTCCTCCGGCGGCTCGCGCGGCCGATTCGGGGTCCCCGCGGCGCCTGGCTGCTCCCCGCCGATGCCGCATTCTGCCGGCAGCGCTGCCGGTGGCTCAGCTTCTTCCATGGTCCTGTTGCTTGGCTTTCTTGGGGCGCGGCGTGCTGTGCTCCCCCTTCCCCTGCTGCCTGCTGCTGGCTGGTTGCTTTTTCTTCCTCTTCTTCCTGGGACGCTCTGACTATTGCGCCATCATGCCCTGCATCACCAGCTTCCTCACCTCGTGCTGTCTGTCTCGCTCGATGTTTGTGTACAGTGTTTGCAGTAGCTCAGCATCCAGGTTGGGAGAGAGGTATGGCATGTACTGGGGGGTACGTGTGGTCACTGTTGATAGCGGTGCTGTTTTTTTACTGCTCCAGTGTGAATAGAATGCGGTTTCATGACAGCTTGGAGGTGAGTCAGACGATACACTTTGGTTTTACTAATTTACCGGCAAGTTGACACGGCCATTGCAAATATTTCAGCCGTACAGCCTCTAGTCCCCGATCCCCTAGTCCCCTACCATCCGTTTCGGACTTTCGGTGTATTCGGTTCTGTGCGGCGTGGGATGAAATGCAATGATTTCTTTCTAGAGAAAATGAAAATGAATGGTTTCATCCTCGTAAAAAGGAGAAATGAAATAGTAGAGTATCATTTTTTGTTCCGTTGGAGAATTGGAGAGCAGAACAAAATAAGGTTAAACTAATATTTTCTCTCAAAATCATAATTAACAATGGAAAATTGCCTTTTTAATCTCAAAATCGTAATTAACAATTAAAATAGGCCTTTTAATCTCAACATCGTAACTAACAGCGCCTAATGGCCTTTTTAATATGAAAATCATAATTAACATTATCTTTCTGTTCGGTTGGGGGAATTGAAGAGCAGAACAGATTGGGATTAAACTTTCATTTTTTGTCTCAAAATCGTAATTAACATTGACAAATGTCTTCTTTAATCTCAAAATCATAACTAAAACCGCTAATTATTTTTTGGCTGGATTAGTAAAGTGCTTCGTGATTAACAGCGGCTAATTAACCGCCGTTTCACCATATTTCCACTGATTCGGCGGAATGAGTGCATTCCGCATATGAAGAAAATATTCCCTTCCGAGAAACCATGGTTCCGTTCCATTCCGCAACTAAAAAAATTGATCTAGGTACATAATGATTCCGTTTCATTCTAATTGCTTTTTTTTTTTTGCAAATTGCTTCTGGAACCGAACACACCCTTTCTCCGCAGTCAACTTGATGTCCACCAAAATGCATCCTAGGACGACAGTCGACAAGATGATCCACTATGCACGGGAGCGCGACACCGGTCAGTATTCAGTACATCATGATGCAATTGCTTTGCCCCCAAAGCCGCCGCATGTACCCTGATCGATCGATCTAATCGACGGCAGACGCATGGACGGAGCTAGTGGGGGGCTGGCTAGGGCCATGCCCCCCGCCATGCAGGAAAAATTTGTGAAAATCACTTGTAAACTATGTGTTTTGGCCCCCAAATTTGCTAAAAATCACTTGCAAATTATGTGTTTTGGCCCCTAAATTTGATAACGGTGATGTTTTTTACTGCTTCGGTGTGGATAGAAAGCCGTTTAATGGCAGCTTGGAGGTGAGTCAGAGCCTCAGAGGGGACACTTTGATTTTACTAATTTACTGGCCAGTTGCCACGGCCATTGCAGATACTTCAGGGGCATAGCCTCTAGTTCCTGTTCCCAGTAACAACTCTTTCTATGTGTGTTTGGTTCTGGAATGCCGTAGAATGAAATACAATGGTTTCGTTCAAGAGGATTGAAATGGTTGCATCCCCACATTTGGTTTACACAAAAAGAAGGAACGGAATAGTATCATTTTTTCGGTTGGAGAAATTGAAGAACGGAACAAAATAAGGTTAAAATAATATTTTGTCTCAGAATCATAATTAACAATGGAAAATGGTCTTTTTAATCTTAAAAACATATTTAACAACCCCTAATGGCTTTTTGATCTTAAAATCATAATTAACATCATTTTTTTGTTCAGGGGAATTGAAGAGCAGAACAAAATGAGGTTAAACTTTAATTTTTTGACTCAAAATTATAATTAACAGTGGCTAATGCTTTTCTTAATCTCAAAATCGTAAGTAACAACGGCTAATTATTTTCCAATTGGATTAGTTGAGTGGTTCGCGATTAACGACGATTTATTAATAGCAGTTCCACCATATTTCCACCGATTCAGTGGAATAAGTGCATTTCGCATATAAAGAAAGTATTTCCATTCGAGAAACCACTCAATTTCATTTCACAACTAAACATAAAAAATGGCTCCAGGTACGAAATGATTCTGTTTCATTTCAATTGCTTCTGGAACAGAACACAGCCTTTCTCCCCAGGCAACTCGATCGCCGCGGTGTCCACCAAAACGGATCCTAGGACGACAGTCGACAAGACGATCCACTACGCACGGGAGCGCGACACCGGCCAGTACGAAGTACAGCACGGCGCAATGGCTTTGCCCCAAAGCCGGCCGCACGTACGAAGCCCCTCCCCTGACCGATCGATCTAATCGACGGCAGCGGCAGGCAGACGTGAGGTAAAGAGTAAAGAGGGCAGGCATGCAGCGCCGCTGGACGAGACCCGTCGCCTCCATCTTTGGCGAGATCCGCCCGTTCCAGGACGAAATCATTGACGTGCTAGCCCGTGGAATAGAAAACTTGCCACCCTACTCCTACTACTGTAGGGTGCACGCCGGCGCAGCTGCAGGCCTGCAGCGGACAACCTATACGCTTCCTCTTTTTCCCCGGCGGAATAGAGTAAGATTATGGTGTTGCTTTTTAAAGTAAAAGGACCAACAGGAGTAAGATTCTGGTGTTCAAATCGTCAATGCAATGAAAAAGAAAGAGTCGTGCCAGTACATTACATGGTACAACACGAATTATTAGGGCATCTCCAGCGGCGCGACGCATTTCGGACGTTTAAACGGACGCGTCGTGTTCGTTTGTGTCGGGCTAAATGGTCGAAATCGTCCGGGCGTCGGTTTGTGTCGGGGTGGCTCCAGCGGCACGACGCATAATTTTTTTTTCATTCATGAAGCCATAATTTACATTAAAAAAACATAAAAAAGCTAGAAAGGCGTGCTAAAAGTACGTGTTATCTACTGGTCGTCGTTGCTGACGAGGTCAATCAGCTGCGGCGTCGGCCATGGAACCTCTTACACCGGCGGTGGAGGAGGTACCGCTGCACGGGCAGGAGGTTGTGCCAGGGATCCCACGCTGGAGCAGCAGGCGGAGCGGACGTTGGAACGCGTCGGCGTGGCCGGAGGAGTCGCCGGCCTCCCCTGCGGGAGCGATGACTCGCGGAGCTAGATTGCGAGCCCGTCCCACAAAGTGAGCTCGTTGAGCTCGTCCTGCTCGCTGTTGGCCAATGCCATGGCAATGGCCTCCTCCTCGGAAATGTCGGCGGCTGGGTCTCCGGATCCCACGCCGGCCCGCCGTCGTCGTGGTCGTACTGTGCCATGGTCACGTCATCGTGCGCGTCCTCGTCCTCGTCCACGTCCTCCTGGTCGTTCTCTTCTTCTGCGGCGGCAATCTCGCGCTCGAAGTAGTCTACGTCGGCGAGGTAGGCAGCGCGGCGCCGCGCGTCGAACTCCCACGTCCCGAATGAAATCCAGTTGTAGGAGTTTAGCGCGTACGCCGGATCCTCCCGCAGATCCGGCGGCAAGATCGCTCGGCGGCGGCGCACCTCGTCCTGCCGCTCTCGGCCCTCGCGCGGCACGGGGGGACCGGCACGCGCCGCGAGTTCAGGTATCAGACCCCTCCCGGCAAGTTCGCGTCCGGCCATGGTACCGGCCGGTTTTCCTCCCATAGCTGTCGCGCGAGGTCAACGCGGACGTACCGGCCGACCCGTGGCTTCTTGCCGGAACGCGAGCCGCTAGCCTCCTGGTCGTTCTTCGTCTTGCGGAACGGCCAGCATTTCTTCCCCATGCCATCGGTGTGGTGGATACTGTGGGATTTGGCAATGGTTTGCTCGGGGAAATGGGCGCCGGCAGCGTCCCTTTAAGAGGCTCCGACGCCATCTCGCCTTCAATGGCCTGCCAGTGCAACTCCTACTAGTTGCGCACGCTCGCGGAAGCCGAGGCACGCCATTAACGCGGCCCTGCAAAGGCTGCAGCGCGCCGCCCGGAAGTAATGCCGCGGAAGACGAAGCAGTTGTGCCGCTGCCAGGCGGGCCCGTGCGAGGACCGAGCGGACACTTTGCGCGTCCGCGCAACATCCGCAGAGACGCAAACCTGACGCATATTTGGGCCAGGTTTCCGTCTCCACGGATGGCCCGGTCACTTTGCGTCGCCCCGCTGGAGGTGGTGCCAGACGCATTTCCGGTCACGACGGACACAAACGATCGCTCAGCGTCCGTTTGTGTGGCGCCGCTGGAGATGCCCTTACTCTAAAAGTGTCGAGATACTATCCCGTTTAGCATACCCACGTTGTATCTTCAATTTTCTCGTCACAAGGTTAATGTTAGCGAGTGCATTTTTTAACCTGATACCGTCATTAAGAATGAGGATGTCCTCATGCCCAGCCCAGTTACTAGACCTGAGAGCATCTTCACCGGTGCAACCAAAATAGACGTCGGCAGGGGCATCGGCACTGCATCATGTATTTGAAGGTGCTGCTATTACACCGCCGCTCCCCAAATCGGCGGCCCCGATAGATCATTTGAATTAAAAACTCAAAAAATGCACAGAAATTCAAATATGTTTTCAAATATAAAGTTTTTGGCCAACACACTGCCACCAAATTTGAATATGTTTTCGAATATGAAGTTCGGGCCAAGATACGACCACCAAATCGCCGTCATAGTTCGGCTGCAAAAAACAACTTCGGCTTCCGGACCAGATGATCAGATGAACGGGGTCATGAGCAGCTCAACCTCGACGATGTCCTCATCGTCGGCGAGCCCCGGCAGTAGCTCCATCGCTGGAACCGGATATACGGGCGCCGGGGGAGGCATAAACATCGACGGTGTGGGGGGAGGCATGAACGTCGATGGTGCCAGCGGAGTCATGAATGTCGACGGTGCCGACGGAGTCATGGACGCCGACGCAGCTCGCGCCCGCCAGCACCTCGTGGCTCCATGATGTAAGATTTGAGAAATAATCTATTCAAGAGGCATCTCTTGATTGGTGACGGTGCACTTTTTCATATCAGGTGTGCTGCTCACGTGCTCAATCTCATTATTCAAGACAACTTGCGAGTGATGGATGGAATCATAGATAACATCAGGGGAACTGTAAAGTACATCGGAAGCTCACAAGTGCGAGAGAAACTCTTTGTGAGTATAGTTCAGAAGCTTGGCATCAAGTGTAAGATGAAGCCCTTGCTGGATGTTGCATCGAGGTGGAACTCAACATATTTGATGATCGAGTAAGTTTTCCCCTACCAGGAAGCATTTGTTGAGTTAGACCATCTCTAACAGAGCCCGTAAAAGGCCCAAAACCGAAAAATAACCGCTATTTTACGGGTTCGGGGCGAAAAACGGCGCCGATCAGTGACCGAAAACGGCCCAAAACCGAAAATATTTTTTCGGGCTGCGTTCGGTTCGCTCCGTCGGCCTGTATTTGTAGGGGCCGATGGAGCGAACCGAACGCAGCCCGAACACAATCCCTAATTTGCACGCGAGGGAACCTTCAGCTCATCCCAACCGCCGCCGCCCCAGCCGATCTGTGCGCCCTCGCTTCCTCCGCCGCCGCCAACCTCCGATTTGTCCCCGATGAGTCTCGAATCGACCCCGCCGGCCGCCGTTGCTACCGCGCCGGCCGCCGTTGCTACCCCGCCGGCCTCCGTTGCTACCCCGCCGCCGCCGGCACCGTCTCCCGAGGTCGCCGCCTCTTCCGCCGCTCCACCAACAATCCCGGCCACCGCTCCGACCCCTGTGACCCCCGCGGTCTCGTCGACGACTGCGGCGAAGAGGCGGCGCGTGGGAATGCATCTGCTCCCGCAAGCCGGTGTAGGGGCGGTCCCCGGTGGTGGGTCGGCGGTGAAGCCGAAGGCCGTCCGTGCGATACCGAAGAGTTCGGGTCCGAACAGGACCAAAGTGAAGGCGGCGACTGGCCATGGCCCCGCGCCTCCCTGCCCATCTCCGCCTACGCCGCCGCCGCCGCCTCCGGAAGCCACCGCCGCAGCCCATCCCGTGCTCGACGATGGCGCAGCAAGGTACACATGAAATTTCCTCCCTTTTTTCCATTGCAAACCCGTACTCAGGCCTCGTGAAATTAGGAACGATACCACCTACATGGAGATGTTGGGGGAGGTGAACATTAACCCACTCCCGCCATTCGGCAACGAGAACTACTGCGCGGAAGAAGGGGAAGACGGGGAAGAAGGGGAAGAAGGGGAAGAAGGGGACGAGGGGGACGAGGAAGAGGACGACGGTGTGGTGGAGGTCACGGCCGATGGAAGTCGGAAGAAGAGGCGGGCCAACAACTACATGGAGATTGAAGACGCCACCTTGTGCCGGGCTTGGGCCTCCGTGGGGATGGATGCTGTCTCCGGCACGGATCAAACAGGCAAGCGCTACTGGCAGCGCATCGAGGACAAGTTCCACAAACTCATGCCGCGCGTTCGCCATCCTGTCGATCGCACCTACCGATCCCTCCAAGGTCGTTGGGACGCGATCAAACCGGCGTGTAGCCGGTGGGCAGCAACTATGGACCAAGTGGTGTCCAATCCTCCTAGCGGCGCAACTGTCGACGAATATGTGAGTGCATACTTCATAAAGTTAATTCAAGTTTTAGCGTCGGCGAGATATAGACGATTTGTTGGTTCCTATTGCATATGTAGGATCGCATCGCCGATGCTAGGTACAGAGACATGGCCGGCAGCAAGGGCAAGAGCTTCACCATGCTTCATTGTTTTGATGTGCTCCAACACCTTCCCAAGTGGAAGTTGAGGGATGAAGAGGTCGCTCCGAAGAAGGCTGCGATGGTTGCGCTCGACGATACCGAGGACGAAAATGATGGCAGGAACGCCGACAAGCCGGAGGGGAACAAGAAAGCGAAGGAAAGGATGAGGCTCGAGAGGGAGGCTGCATTGTTGAGGGACAAGTTTGATCAAATGATGAAGTCGAAGGAGGTGATAGCGACCAAGACTTTGGAGACCAGGCGTGTCATCATCAAGACGAAGAAGGAGGTGAGCCTTGCAAAGCTTGAAGCCAGCCGAGAGGAAGCAAAGGCCAAAGCCAAGTTGGAGGAGATGAGGATCGATGTGAAGAAGGCCAAAGCAACGAAGCTACTACTGGCCGAAGAGAGGGAAATCATGATGATGAACACGAAGGAAATGAATGAGGTTCAGCTGGAGTGGTGGAAGGAGGCCTCGGCGGAGATCACGGCGAGGCGAAGAGCTGCTCGTCAACAGGCAACTGCTGCTGCCGATGTGCCTCCAGGAGGTGGTGCCGATGTGACTCCAGGAGCTGCCGATGGTGCTGATGGCGGTACTGCCTATGTTTGATGCCGGCGGTTAGATCTGATGGTGAACTATGAACTGTGTTATTTGATTGTGTCATTTGATGTATGCACTATGAACTATGCATGATTTGTATGCATGATTTGTTTGTGTTTTAAACGTTCAGCTTTGATCGATCATATGCAAATCTATTTCATAAACCTTGTTTTTACGGGTTCGGAAGCCCGCGCAGAACAAAGCCATATTCTGTTTTTCGGTTTTCGTTACGGGCTCTGTTCTGCGCCTGCCATTTTTCGGCCCGTAAACACGAGTTCGGTGCACCGAACTCGTGTTTTTCGGTTCCACTTTTTACGGGCTCTGTTAGAGATTCTCTTAGGAAAACAAGATAAGCAATTTACATTTGCGCCTTCTGAAAAAGAGTGGGGTTTGGCTGAAGAACTCCCGAAGTTACTACAAATCTTCTTTGTAGAAACAAAGGTCATGTTAGGTACAAACTATCCGACATCGAATATATATTTCCATGAAATATGGAATGTGAAGGTGTTGTTAGATAGACAAGGCAAGAATAAAAATGTTATCATTGCATCTATGGTATATCAAATGCAGATTTTTTTTTGACAAGTACCGGAAAGAATCCTATTTAGTAAATTGCATACCCCTTATTTTCGATCCGAGGTACAAGCGTGGGTTTGTTGTGTTTCAGCTGGAACAAGATTTTGGAAATGATTCACAAGAACATATTGCAAAAAGTGGACAAGGTCATCCATAAGCTCTTCCAAGAATACTCTCTTCAAATAGGAGAATTTTTAGTTGATAGCTCGGAAGAAGAAGAAGAAGAAGAAGAAGAAGAAGAAGAAGAAGAAGAAGAAGAAGAAGAAGAAGAAGAAGAAGAAGAAGATGATGATGCAGATATAGTGCCAGAAGCTGAGAATACTTTGGCCGATTGGGAAGAACATCTTAAAGTACAAAAGAAACATGTAACATCAGAGCTTGATATGTACCTGAGTGAAGATCGCTTTCCCAAAAGGAAGGTTTTCGACATTTTGGGATGGTGGAAACTCAATGCTCCAAAATATCACATCCTGTCTTTTATTGCTAGTGATGTGCTAGCTGTGCAAGCATCTACTGTGGCATCTGAATCAGAGTTTAGCATCGGTGAGAGAGTAGTTAGTGATTATAGGAGCAGGCTGAAAAGTGATGCCGTCGAGGCTTTGATTTGTTTGAAGGAGGCTACGAGTTGCGGATGAGTTTTCCGTTGCTGCTCTCCTAGCTTAGTTTTCCAGTATTGTCAAAATGGTTGTTTTTGTAATGAAATGATGCTTTGTTTCGAATATTGTAGACCCTTTAGTGAACAAAACAACCACCGGTGCTGATGATGAAGAGTGCCAGGTAACAACCTCCACTGTTTAAATGAGCTTCTGACTTTTTAATGAGTAAGATTTTGAAAGGTATTATTGTGAGGTATAAGACATACGAACTTTGCTCTATTTCCAGATTCATGTGACAATGCCAGCGAATCCTCAAGACCATTGAAAGGTATTATTTTCCATTTTACTCATTTAGTCATGGTGCAAATTTCTGTTGCAATCAATGCTTGGATAGAAAATAAAGATGCCAATGTTGCTGTTTTGTTGCTTCAGATGCCCATCTTGTTTCTGTTGATTTTTTCCATGGTTAATTAGAAGCAAATAACAAGTTGAAAAATAAAACAACTACAAGGCCTACATAGTTACAAGTTAAAAAGGAAACAAATCAAAATTTTCAAAATATTATATATAAATTTCAAAAGTTGCGCATGTAATTACTTACATATGTGCAATTGGACATTTATGACCACTTCAATTTATGTATTACTATTGTCTAATTACACACTAGCAAATTACATAGTACACGATACAAATTGCATATAATGTGCAATAGTACAATTACATGCTAATGTGCAACTGCATATGTTAATAATTTAGATGCGATTACACGTGGAATTCATATTTGATTATAATTCATGTTGAATGCAATTCACATACTATTTATCCATAGGAGGGAGGGAGTTCTAGTGTAGAGAGCGTGGAGAGTTCAACTTCAATTGCATACTATTTAATGCCCCTTAATATAAATACACCAACAAAAATGTTTGTAAAAACAAGAAGAAAATGGCTCAACAAAAAGCATAAGAACAAAGTTGATTAATGCCCAACAAAAAAAGCCCAAAAAGAAGAAGCAGGCCCTCCAGCAGACAAAAAAATCGATCGAGAGCTTATCAAAATATCAGCTAACCCATAATTAGCATCAGTGTAATATTTCTAATATAATATTTATGAAATTTTATAATTTTTCACCTTATGAATGCAGGGTAAATAGAAACAGTGGAAACGGATTATAGGAAGGACATAGTACCATAGAACGAGTTTCTTTTGGTCTAGACGGCCCTTTGCCACGATTTAAACCACTTCTGGCTCCTTGAAAATGTTTTATAACTTCTATGATCCCTTTTGGTTACGCCATGTCGGTGGCTTAACTAAATCACATGAAACGTCAGTTAGTTTGGCAAGTCTTCGTTTAGTCCAGTCATGTCAAAATAGCGTGACTTAGTTGTTTTGTTTAACTTAGATTGCAGCTATCTTAAAATGGCACGATCTAACTGAACTAGCGAAAAAATAGTGTTATTTATTCTAAATGGCCCTTTTTAAAACTTTAGATCACTTTTGGGCCCCTCCTTAAACTTTAGTACTCCGATGGCCTTGTTTGGTCATGCCACGTAGAATGGTTTAACTGAAGTGGATGTCACTTTGGTTGGCAAGTTTGCTCAAAATTTATGATAAAACTGACTAAGCCATTTGGATCTAGCCATACGAAGTTTAAAAGTTTTAGGAGAGGTCAAAATTAGTCTGGAGTTTGAAAAGGGTCATTTAGAGCATCTCCACTCGTCTCCCCGACGAGGCCCCCGAACGACGTTTTTTCCATCCGGACGGCGTAATTCGGCCCAGTCGCGTCCCCGGTTCCTCGTTTTCGTCCGGATTTGGGCCTAAATTCATCCAGCGATCCCACGCCATCCCCGGCCCCCCGGGGAGTTCTCGGGGACTCCGGACGAAACAAAAGCGCGCAAAACGGCGAGGAAACTTCCCGCGCGTCTGGTGCCCCAACTTGTCGGCGAGAGACACCGATCGTCGTCCTCATCGCATCGTCTTCCGCGCGCTGTAAAATCCTGCCGCCGGTCAGCATTCGCCGGCCGCGTAGCTTCCACGCGGAGAGTTAATGCCGTCTCCTCGATTTCACGCGCGCCTACCTCTATTTATCGCCGAACTACCGCGTCTGCCCCGCATTCACCTCACTCGCCTTCCACCAAATCTCCCCCGAACTCGAACGAGCAATGGCGAACGACGGTGCGGCCAACAACGGCTTCGGCCGCCGCTCTCTCCACCAATGGGAGGGACGGCTCCTCCACGCGGCGGGCTACCCGGCGCCGCCGGACTTCCGCGCACCAGGGGGATGGAGGCTGAGCGCAGGCAGCGTGCCGATCCCGCCGCCGCCAACGGGCGGTGCCGCACTCGAAGCGGCGATCGACGAGGTGCTCGTCACTTTCAGTGACGAGCAGCGCGCGGATCCGCGTTTCTTCCCCGACAACCACGAGTCGTGGATCACGTTCTTCCGGCGAAGGTATGAACGCGAACTGGCCTCCTACGACGGTCCTCCTCCTCCTCCGGCAAGGAACAACGCCGCCGGCCGCAGACGATGGTGGAGCGCGCCTAACCGCACCCTCGAGAATGTGCGCGCGCACATCGAGGACGGAAACTCCCCCGTCCTAGGGATGCCACCGCCGGTGGCGGCTACCGTGTCGCGCCGGCACGGTAGTTCCTGGATGCCGAGGAGGATGGCGCCGTCCTCCTCCTCCTCTGGCTCGCGGTCGGCATCCAGATCCGGCGGGTCGACGCCGACCACCGTCAAGCAGGAGTGGCCGGCTCCTTCGACCATCAAGAAGGAACCGTCGTCGCCACCGCCGAGCAGAGGGCGCAGTAGCGGCGCCCTCGTCATCCGTGACCAGCCGTCCTCTCCGCAAAGCGGGCGGAAGAGGAAGGCGTCGAAGAAGGAGGAGGCTGCAAACCAGCTGGCCGAGGAGGAGGCGAGGCGAGCGGAGGACGCCGCGGTGGCGGAGGCGATCGCTAGGTCGCTGAAGGACCTGGTGCCCGCCGACAACGCCCTCCCCGAAGACGCCGCACTGGAGTGGTCCAGGCGGGACTGGGAGCGCGAGGAGGCGGAGCAGCAACGGCGGCTGCTGGATCTGGCTGCCGCGCGTCAACGCGCCGCCCGCGCCGCCACACCATCCGCCGCTAGGAACGTTGCGCCCAGGGAGGTGGTCAAGGTCGAGGACAGCAGCGACGACGACATGCACCGTACGTCGCCGCCACGCGCCGGCGATGCTGGCCAGGGCACGAGCCGATGGTACGAGGCTCCGCCGCCCCAGGACAACGCCGGCTCCAGCGACGACGACGACGGCGGCGACTACACGTCATTCTACCGCCATTTCGGCATGTAGTAGGGCGTTCTGTAGTTTAAGTTTTAGTTTGCTAACGCCGAATTCAAATATATGTTCGAATTCGGCCTACTTATGTACGAACTCGCCTCTATATGTTAAATATCATTAAATTTCGCTTATGTTTGAACGAACTCGCCAATTTTGTCTGAATTCGTTACATCCATCCTGAGCTCGCGGCTGGGAAAATGGGCCTCCCCAGGCCAAAGTTTCCTCCAATCCGAACGACAATATTACCGAATTTGAGCGTGGGGAGCCCAAACGGCTGGAGATGCTCTTAGGTTAAGGAACTGGAAAAACATGCGTGTTTTAGCTGTTGGAAGCCTCCTATTCGTACTGTACCTGCGTATCAGGTTTCTACCCGTCACTAAATACCTCATTTATTTCCCCGTACTAGCAGTAGATACTGTGCCCTACGCTAGCCGATGGCTGCCAGACAGCAAGAACTTGCAGGTGTCTTGCTCCTGGTCACCGCGCTGCGGTTTGCTGTGAACCCTTCAGGTGCTCTCGATGCCTCGAGAACGGTCATCGGGCACGAGTTTGTCGCAACGCTTGGCGTCCTCTCAGTTGGTTGGCTGGCCATGTCGCATTGTCGCCCCACCAGGCGAATGCTCCTCGCCGTGTCCAGAGTGAGGTCTCGCTCCCGTCCGTTGTGCCTTGTCGTCGATCCTGGGCATCAGTTGTTGCTGCTCCTGTTAGCTCTTTGGCCTCAGCGGATACAAAATCTGCTTTGGAGGTGCAAGCTAAGTTGCTTCAGGAGGCCGTCCATCCTCTTCAAGAGGCTGTTGACTCCTTGCACGGTTGGATGCTTGCGGTTGGGGGCTTTCTGGAGCGGGCGGAAGCTGTGTTGGGTAGGCTCTCCCAGACGCCTGTTGATCCGTTGGTTCCTCCTGTTGTTGGCAAAGTGGGCACGAGCGGAGCGGGCCTTCATGGTTGTTTCTCTCCTCGAGCTAGGGCGAGCTCGGCAATTACGGCTCCGGTCATGCATATCTTGCCTGAGCTAATGGAGTTGTGTGGTGGTGTGCTTACGCCTCCTTCCGTCGAGGAAGTGAGGCCCGGCTCACACGAGTCCTCGGATGTCGCTTCTCCGCCGTGTCTTGGCTTTGTGAAGTGTGATATTGTTGACGCTGCAGTCTCTCTCTCGCCTGAGTTTGACAGGCAGGTGGCTTCTATCGGTGATGAGGTTTCGGAGTCTGGACTGTTGTCAGCGGTGCCTGGAGCGGTCGTCGCCAGAGAAGTTTGCGATTTTCTCGCTACCTTGGCTATTGCCTACCCTGGACCTGCAGTTGGCTGACGGGTGCTCCCTATGTCGTAGCTTGTCCTTTGCGGCTCGATGTTGGAGTGTCGCGTTTGAGTGTTTGTTAGTGTCGCGATGTTGGAGTGCCTTGGTTGTGGGTGGGTTGTTTGTGTGGGCTTGGCCCTGTTGCTGTAGGTTTTCGCTCGGTTTTCTCCTAAAAACTGAGCACACTCTTCTTAATTAATAGATGGGGCAAAGCTTTTGCCTCCATTTCAAAAAAAAAAAAAAAAAAAAAAGAACTTCTGGTAAGATCAGGGACGTTTATGTGCACGTCTTTGAGCTCTGTGCTGGCGAGGAATTACTCCTGCTGTGTCCGTAAAAATACTGTAAGACGAACTATTTTGGCGATAGGGGACGTGCGCATTGGTCAGTCTCTCCTCTTCTTGGCCACTTGCTGCCACGATCTCCTCCACTCCGTGCATTGCATCGGTCGGTCCAACCATAGTATCAGGCTATCAGCTGGCGATATCACAAATGTGTAGATCGAGCGGCCATGTGGATAGGCAACGGCAGCTCAGCCACCCTAGCAGCGTGCCACCTCGATCGATGGCAAATGCACCGTCGCCAAGCGGATGGATGCGCGAAAAGTCGTGGGGTGTGGCTCGAGGGCCACACGTGTTGTCTTGGGCTTCCAAGGGAATGAAATATCATACGGAAACAGGGACAAATCATCTTGCACCGCATATTTCAGCCTTTTCTCGATTAAAGAGAATTTTTAAGCATGGTACACTTCTAAATCCAATTAAACTTATTTTGGTACTAAATTGCATAGCTATCGGACCGCCAAGTACAAAACTTTCGGTTTAGGAAGTTTTTTTTCCTACTACTATTTATTTAAAACTTGTTATTTTACCTAAGCTACATATTTTTGAATTTGACTACAAAAAAAAGCAAGCACATACATACAAACATTTCTAGATGCAAAAATTTGTCCAAAATATTTTGAGAACTATAAATATGGATTCGAGGCCGGCAATTTATCGGATACTCGTGAACCTTGGTGCCACTATGTAAGTGTACATTTTATGGTTTGGCTGACTTGGCCACTCACAACCGTCAGATCGTGAATCAAAGAATAGGATCTAGTCGGTACTATCTGAATCACTGTTTTCAGAACACTGCTCACGGAAACACTATTGCCGTTGCCGACACCTATAGCATCTCCCCATTAGGTAGGATCGTAGGATCAATTTAGAGAAATCATACTTTGGATATGCGAAAAAATCTGAAAATAATTAGCAACATGCATATAGGTTGTATCTACAACTCCAAGAAATTTCAGCTCAAAATCTAATCTACACTTGTAGAAACAAAAAAGAGAAATTCTGTTGTGAATAGTGTCAGATCTGGTTGATTAGTATTTCACACTATTCACACCCAGATTTATCTTTTTTGTCTCTCTGAGTGTATATCGAATTTGAAGTTGAAATTTTTTGGTATTGCATATATAACATAGATGTGTGTTCTCATTTTTTTTCAGAATTTTTGAACATGTTTTATCTTTGCAAAAAATTAATCTCATAGATCCTATCTAAGATCTGATCCTACCTAAGTCTTCCCCGAGATCCCGAGACTTGTATAGGATCTCCCCATTAGGTAGGATCGTAGGATCAACTTAGAGAAATCATACTTTGGCTATGCGAAAAAATCTGAAAATAATTAGCAACATGCATATAGGTTGTATCTACAACTCCAAGAAATTTCAGCTCAAAATCTAATCTACACTTGTAGAAACAAAAAAGAGAAATTCTGTTGTGAATAGTGTCAGATCTGGTTGAATAGTATTTCACACTATTCACACCCAGATTTATCTTTTTTGTCTCTCTGAGTGTATATCGAATTTGAAGTTGAAATTTTTTGGTATTACATATATAACATAGATGTGTGTTCTCATTTTTTTTCAGAATTTTTGAACATGTTTTATCTTTGCAAAAAATTAATCTCATAGATCCTATCTAAGATCTGATCCTACCTAAGTCTTCCCCTACAAGTCTCTCCCTCTTATCTAGGTCGCCAGATTAGGATCCCGCGGCCGAAAATAAGCTAAGGTATGGCAAGTCAGCGAATCCGGAACGGGGTGTATCCTGACACGCGTTAGGGCATCTCCAACCGGGCGACCCAAACCACGCCCGCGCGTCCGGATGGGTCGAGCCGGACAAAAACACGGCCCAGCGGCGGACCCATCCCTAAAACGGATGGCCGCGGCGTCCGGGACGACCCAAACCCGGCCCAAATCTGGGGCGAGTTTGCGTGGCCGCGGACGCCGAATGCTGGTCGCTCGCGTCCGCCCCTTGTCCGCCCATGGCCCGCGTGTCATAGAAATAGAAACTTTTTTTTTCATTCAAAGGAACAATTACAATTTTTTTTAGCGTACTAGTTCTATCCTAATACGTACGGGGCCGACGGCCTCGCCGGCGACTCCCTCGCCGGCTCGCCGTCGGGGCCGTGGATTTCACTCGACGCGGGCGGCCTGTACGCGTGAGGATTCCACTCCAGCTTATGAGCTGGGTGGCGCGGCGGAGGACTTCATCCTCCTCCTTTCCGCTCGCGCGCCTCGGGCGCGCTCGCGCTCCGCCTCCTGAGGCGGCACCATCCGCTTCCCGCATAGCTCCAGTTCCCGCAGGGCGGCGCGTTCCACAGCGGTGCGCGCCTCCAGGCGGACGCGGCCGGCGGCCTGGGCCTTGTGGGTCCCGTTCCACCGCCACATGCGCTCTTGTCGGCCGCGCTCCGCCGACGCAGCAGCCTCCCGGGCGCGCCGCTCGTTCTTCTGCCCGAGGAGGTCGCCTAATCGGCGGCGACCTGCCCGGCAGGTCTGTAGGATAACGTTGCATAGAAAACAAAAATTTTCCTACCGCGAACACGCAATCCAAGCCAAGATGCAATCTAGAAGACGGTAGCAACGAGGGGGTATCGAGTCTCACCCTTGAAGAGATTCCAAAGCCTACAAGATGAGGCTCTTGTTGCTGCGGTAGACGATCACTTGCCGCTTGCAAAAGCGCGTAGAAGATCTTGATCACGATCGGTTCCGGCGCCACGAACGGGCAGCACCTCCGTACTCGGTCACACGTTCGGTTGTTGATGAAGACGACGTCCACCTCCCCGTTCCAGCGGGCAGCGGAAGTAGTAGCTCCTCTTGAATCCGACAGCACGACGGCGTGGTGTCGGTGGCGGTGTAGAAGTCCGGCGGAGCTTCGCTAAGCAAACCGGACAATATGAAGTGGAGGAGCAAAGCTAGGGTTTGGGAGGGGGTGGCCGGCCACTCAAGGGGGGCGGCCAAGCTATGGTCTTGGGGTGGCCGGCCCCCTCCCTTGGCCCCTCATTATATAGGTGGATCCCAAGTGTTGGTGTCCAAGTCTTCGAATAAGACCCGAAACCAAAACCTTCCATAGGAGGGGGCAAACCTAGCCCAACTAGGACTCCCACCCAAAGGTGGGATTCCCACCTCCCATGTGGGGGGGTGGCCGGCCCCCTATGGTGGAGTCCACTTGGGACTCCACCCCCACTAGGGCTGGCCGGCCATGGAGGTGGAGTCCCTTGTGGACTCCACCTTCCTTGGTGGTTTCTTCCGGACTTTTCTAGAACCTTCTAGAACCTTCCATAGAACCTTCCGCGACATTTTATTTCACATAAAATGACATCCTATATATGAATCTTATTCTCGGACCATTCCGAACTCCTCGTGATGTCCGGATCTCATCCGGGACTCCGAACAAATATTCGAACTTCATTCCATAATTCAATAACTACCATTTCAACATCCAACTTTAAGTGTGTCACCCTACGGTTCGAGAACTATGCGGACATGGTTGAGTAATAAATCAGACCAATAACCAATAGCGGGATCGGAGATCCATAATGGCTCCCACATATTCAACGATGACTTTAGTGATCGAATGAACCATACACATATATTACCAATTCCCTTTGTCTCGCGATATTTTACTTGTCCGAGGTTTGATCTTCGGTATCACTCTATACCTTGTTCAACCTCGTCTCCTGACAAGTACTCTTTACTAATACCGTGGTATGTGGTCTCTTATGAACTCATTCATATGCTTGCAAGACATTAGACGACATTCCACCGAGAGGGCCCGGAGTATATCTATCCGTCATCGGGATGGACAAATCCCACTTTGTTGATCCATATGCCTCAACTCATACTTTCCGGATACTTAATCCCACCTTTATAGCCACCCATTTACGCAGTGGTGTTTGGTGTAATCAAAGTACCTTTCCGGTATAAGTGATTTACATGATCTCATGGTCATAAGGACTAGGTAACTATGTATCGAAAGCTTATAGCAAATAACTTAATGACGAGATCTTATGCTACGCTTAATTGGGTGTGTCCATTACATCATTCACACAATGACATAACCTTGTTATTAATAACATCCAATGTTCATGATTATGAAACTAATCATCCATTAATCAACAAGCTAGTTTAAGAGGCATACTAGGGACTTCTTGTTTGTCTACATATCACACATGTACAAATGTTTAGGTTAATACAATTCTAGCATGATATATAAACATTTATCATAAACATAAAGATATAAATAATAACCACTTTATTATTGCCTCTAGGGCATATCTCCTTGAGTCTCCCACTTGCACTAGAGTCAATAATCTAGATTACATTGTAATATACCTAACACCCATGGCATTCTGGTGTTGGTCATGCTTTGCCCTAGGGAGAGCTTTAGTCAACGGATCTGCTACATTCAGATCAGTGTGTACTTTGCAAATCTTTACTTCTCCATCTTCGATGTACTCGCGAATCGAGTGGTAACGCAGCTTGATATGCTTCAGCCTCTTGTGTGACCTTGGCTCTTGTGCATTGGCGATGGCACCCATGTTATCACGATAAATGATTAATGGGTCCAATGCACTCGGAACCACACCGAGCTCTACAATGAACCTCTTCATCCATACCGCTTCGATGAAGCCTCTGAAGCCGCTATGTACTCGATTCTGTTGAAGACTTCGCCACCGTGCACTGCTTCGAGCTTGCCCAGCTTACTGCAGCACCATTCAATATAAACACGTACCCAGACTGTGACTTAGAGTCATCGGGATCAGTGTTCCAACTTGCATCGGTGTAACCGTTTACAACGAGCTCTTGGTCACCTCCATAACAAAGAAACATATCCTTAGTTCTTTTCAAGTACTTCAGGATATTCTTGACCGCTGTCCGATGTTCCATTCCTGGATCACTTTGATATCTGCTAGTCAAACTAACGGCATGTGCTATATCCGGTCTAGTACATAGCATGGCATACATGATAGATCCTCTGCCGAGGCATAGGGGATGTTACACATCCTTTCTCTGTCTTCTGATGTAGCCGTTCCTTGAGTATTACTCATTACCTTTCCTTGTAACATAGGTAATTACCATTTATTAGTTTCGTACATTCTAAAATTATTTAGAATCTTGTGCAGATTTGTACTCGTGATAGCCCTATTAGACGTCTTGATCTATCTCTATAAATCTTGATGCCTAATATATACGATGCTTCACCAAGGTCTTTCATTGAAAAACTATTATTCAAATAACCCTTAACAACTGCTTAATAGTTCTATATCATTCCCGATCAATAATATGTCATCTACATATAATATCGGGAATGCTACGAGAACTCCCACTCACTTTCTTGTAAATACAGGCCTCTCCATGACACTGTATAAACCCGAAGTCTTTGATCATCTTATCAAAGCGTCGGTTCCAACTTCTCGATGCTTGCTTCGGTCCATAGATTGAACGCTGAAGTTTGCATACTTTGTCGACATTTTTAGGATCGACAAAACCTTTGGGTTGTACCATATACAACTCTTCCTCAATGTCTCCATTAAGGAACGCCGTTTTGACATCCATACGCCAAATCTCATAATCGAAAAATGCAGCTATTGCTAACAAAATCCTCACAGATTTCAGCTTCGCTACGGGTGAGAAAGTCTCATCGTAGTCAACTCCTTGAATTTGTCGGAAACCCTTTGCGACAAGTCGAGCTTTATAGACAGTAATATTACCATCAGCATCTGTTTTTCTCTTGAAGATCCATTTATTTTCGACAGCCTTTCGGCTATCGTAAGTCTACCAAAGTCCATACTTTGTTATCATACATGGATCCCATTTCGGATTTCATGGCTTCTTGCCATTTGTTGGAATCTGGGCTCATCATCGCTTCTTCATACGTCGGGGTCCTCATCATTGTTATCCACAATCATGACATTTAGACAAGGATCATACCAATCAGGAGTGGCACGTTCCCTTGTCGATCTGCGAGGTTCGATAGTTTCCTCGTTCGAAGTTTCATGATCATTATCATTAGCTTCCTCTGTTGCCGGTGTAGGCGGTACAGTACAACTTCCGATCGCGCTACTCGATCAACGAGTATAGATTCATCAATCTCATCGAAGTTCTACTTTTCTTCCAGTCACTTCTTTAGTGAGAAATTCTTTCTCAAGAAAGGTTCCGTTCTTAGCAACAAAGATTTTGCCTTCGGATCTGTGATAGAAAGTGTATCCTATAGTTTCCTTAGGATAACCTATGAAGACGCATTTCTCCGCTTTGGGTTCTAGCTTGTCCGGTTGTAACTTCTTTACATAGGCTTCGCAACCCCAAACTTTCAGGAACGACAGACTTAGGTTTCTTATTAAACCATAATTCATACGGTGTCGTTTCTACGGATTTTGATGGTGCTCTATTTAAAGTGAATGCGGCTGTCTCTAATGCATAACTCCAAAATGATAACGGCAAATCGGTAAGAGACAACATACTACGAACCATATCTAAGAGAGTTCGATTACGACGTTCGGACACACCGTTTCGTTGAGGTGTTCCCGGCGGTGTCAATTGTGAAAGTATTCCGCATTTCTTTAAATGCATGCCAAACTCATAACTCAGATATTCACCTCCACGATCAGATCGTAGAAATTTGATCTTCTTGTTACGTTGATTTTCTACTTCTCTTTGAAATTCCTTAAACTTCTCGAAAGTTTCGGATTTATGTTTCATGAAATAGATATACCCATATCTACTCGGATCATCTGTGAAGGTTAGAACATAACGATAACCACCGCGCGATGCTACGCTCATTGGTCCACATACATCGGTATGTATGATTTCCAATAAGTCGATGGCTCGCTCCATCATACCAGAGAATGGAGTCTTTGTCATTTTTCCCATTAGACATGCTTCGCATCTATCAAGTGACTCAAAGTCAAGTGATTCAAGTAATCCATCAAGATGGAGTTTCTTCATGCGTTTCACTCCAATATGACCAAGACGACAGTGCCACATATAAGTAGAATTATCATTTAGTTTAATTCGCTTAGCATCAATGTTATGTATATGTGTATCACTACTATCGAGATCTAACAGAAATAAGCCATTCTTTTGTGGTGCTCGACCATAAAAGATATTATTCATAAAAATAGAACAACCATTATTCTCGGACTTGAATGAATAACCGTCTTGCATTAAACAAGATCCAGATATAATGTTCATGCTCAACGCAGTACATAATAACAATTATTTAGGCTTAAAACTAATCCCGAAGGTAGATGTAGAGGAAGTGTCCCGATTGCGATCACATTGACCTTGGATCCGTTTCCAACGCGCATCGTCACTTCATCTTTCAGCGGTTGTCGTTTATTCTTTAGTTCCTGTTTGAGTTACAAATATGAGCAACCGAACCAGTATCAAATACCCAGGTACTAGAACGAGAACTAGTGAGATAAACATCTATAACATGTATATCGAGATATACCTTCTTTCTTCTTCTTGACAAGGCCGCTCTTTAGATCAGCCGAGATACTTGGAGCAATTACGCTTCCGGTGTCCCTTCTCCTTGCGATAATAGCACTCAGCATCGGGCTTAGGGCCGTTCTTAGGTTTCATAGGAGGCGTGGCAGCTTTCTTGCCACCCTTCTTGAATTTTCCCTTAGACTTGCCCTGTTTCTTGAAACTGGTGGTCTTGTTGACCATCAACACTTGGTGCTCTTTCTTGATCTCAATCTCAGCAGCTTTTAGCATGCCAAAGAGTTCGAGTAACTCCTTGTTCATGTTACGCATATTGTAGTTCATCACAAAGTTCTTGTAACTTGGTGGCGGTGATTGAAGGACACGATTAATCCCGATCTGTTAGGAATCACTATTCCCAAGTCAACGAGTTTCTTCGCATGCCCGGTCATGGCGAGCATGTGCTCACTAACGGAGCTGCCTTCTTCCATCATACAGCTGAAGAAATGTTTCGATGCTTCATAGCATTCCATCGCCGCATGAGTCTCGAATATAGCTTTCAGCTCATTCATCAACTCATGAGGATCATGGTGCTCAAAACGTTTTTGAAGATCGGATTCAGACCGCACAGATGGCACACCGAACTTGAGAGTACCGAGTTTTCCGAGTTGCGTAAACAGCTTTTACTTCATCGGATTCATCTTCTGCGGGAGGGTCACCTAGCGGTGCATCAAGCACAAATTGCAGATTTCCGCCAGAGAGGAAGATCCTCACATGACGGAACCAGTCGGTGAAGTTGCTACCGTTGCTCTTAAGTTTCTCTTTCTCTAGGAACTGATTAAAATTGATTGAGGACGCCATCTCTACAACATATATTTGCAATAGTTTAGACTAAGTTTATGACAAATTGAGTTCAAATTTTAATTCAACATAATTAAAACCCTAGGTGAACTCCCACTCAAAACAATATCCCTCGCATTGTCTTAGTGATCACACGAACCAAATCCACCGCACCTAAACCCGATCATCACGAGAAAAGGTGTGATTTCAATGGCGAACACTCATAGTGTTCATCATATCAACCATATGATTCATGCTCTACCTTTCGGTATCACGTGTTCCGAGACCATGTCTCGTACATGCTAGGCTCGTCAAGGCCACCTTAGTATCCGCATGTGCAAAGCTGTCTTGCACCCGTTGTATGTACTTATCGAATCTATCACACCCGATCATCACGAGATGCTTCGAAACGATAAGACTTAATAACGGTGCTACTAAGGATGAACACTTTATTATCTTGAGATTTTAGTGAGGGATCATCTTATAATGCTACCGTCGCGATCTAAGCAAAATAAGATGCATAAAAAGGATTAACATCACATGCAGTTCATATGTGATATGATATGGCCCTTTTGTTCTTGTGCCTTTGATCTTCATCTCCAAAGCACGGATATGATCTCCATCATCTTCGGGCATGATCTCCATCATCGTCGGCGTAGCACCAAGGTCAATGGCACCGTCTTCATGTTTGTCCTCCATGTAGCAACTATTACAACTACTTTGAAATACTACTCAACATGAAATTTAAAGACAACCATAAGGCTCACCGGTTGCCACAATACAATAATGATCATCTCATACATATTCATCATCATATCATGGCCATATCACATCACCAAACCACTGCAAAAACAAGTTAGACGTCTCTAATTTGGTTTGCATATTTTACGTGGTTTAGGGTTTTCGAGAGAGATCTAATCTACCTACGAACATGACCACAACGTTGATACTAATGTTTTCAATAGAAGAGTAAATTGAATCTTTACTATAGTAGGAGAGACAGACACCCGCAAAGCCTCTTATGCAATACAAGTTGCATGTCGAACGAGGAACAAGTCTCATGAACGCGGTCATGTAAAGTTAGTCCGAGCCGCTTCATCCCACTATGCCATAAAGATGCAAAGTACTCAAACTAAAGATAACAAGAGCATCAACGCCCACAAACCATTGTGTTCTACTCGTGCAACCATCTATGCATAGACACGGCTCGATACCACTGTAGGATAACGTTGCATAGAAAACAAAAATTTTCCTACCGCGAACACGCAATCCAAGCCAAGATGCAATCTAGAAGACGGTAGCAACGAGGGGGTATCGAGTCTCACCCTTGAAGAGATTCCAAAGCCTACAAGATGAGGCTCTTGTTGCTGCGGTAGACGATCACTTGCCGCTTGCAAAAGCGCGTAGAAGATCTTGATCACGATCGGTTAGGCGCCACGAACGGGCAGCACCTCCGTGCTCGGTCACACGTTCGGTTGTTGATGAAGACGACGTCCACCTCCCCGTTCCGGCGGGCAGCGGAAGTAGTAGCTCCTCTTGAATCCGACAGCACGACGGCGTGGTGTCGGTGGCGGTGTAGAAGTCGGCGGAGCTTCGCTAAGCAAACCGGACAATATGAAGTGGAGGAGCAAAGCTAGGGTTGGGGAGGGGGGGCCGGCCACTCAAGGGGGCGACCAAGCTATGGTCTTGGGGTGGCCGGCCCCCTCCCTTGGCCCCTCATTATATAGGTGGATCCCAAGTGTTGGTGTCCAAGTCTTCGAATAAGACCCGAAACCAAAACCTTCCATAGGAGGGGGCAAACCTAGCCCAACTAGGACTCCCACCCAAAGGTGGGATTCCCACCTCCCATGTGGGGGGGTGGCCGGCCCCCTATGGTGGAGTCCACTTGGGACTCCACCCCCACTAGGGCCGGCCGGCCATGGAGGTGGAGTCCCTTGTGGACTCCACCTTCCTTGGTGGTTTCTTCCGGACTTTTCTAGAACCTTCTAGAACCTTCCATAGAACCTTCCGCGACATTTTATTTCACATAAAATGACATCCTATATATGAATCTTATTCTCCGGACCATTCCGGAACTCCTCGTGATGTCCGGGATCTCATCCGGGACTCCGAACAAATATTCGAACTTCATTCCATAATTCAAGAACTACCATTTCAACATCCAACTTTAAGTGTGTCACCCTACGGTTCTAGAACTATGCGGACATGGTTGAGTACTCACTCCGACCAATAACCAATAGCGGGATCTGGAGATCCATAATGGCTCCCACATATTCAACGATGACTTTAGTGATCGAATGAACCATACACATATATTACCAATTCCCTTTGTCTCGCGATATTTTACTTGTCCGAGGTTTGATCTTCGGTATCACTCTATACCTTGTTCAACCTCGTCTCCTGACAAGTACTCTTTACTCGTACCGTGGTATGTGGTCTCTTATGAACTCATTCATATGCTTGCAAGACATTAGACGACATTCCACCGAGAGGGCCCAGAGTATATCTATCCGTCATCGGGATGGACAAATCCCACTGTTGATCCATATGCCTCAACTCATACTTTCCGGATACTTAATCCCACCTTTATAGCCACCCATTTACGCAGTGGTGTTTGGTGTAATCAAAGTACCTTTCCGGTATAAGTGATTTACATGATCTCATGGTCATAAGGACTAGGTAACTATGTATCGAAAGCTTATAGCAAATAACTTAATGACGAGATCTTATGCTACGCTTAATTGGGTGTGTCCATTACATCATTCACACAATGACATAACCTTGTTATTAATAACATCCAATGTTCATGATTATGAAACTAATCATCCATTAATCAACAAGCTAGTTTAAGAGGCATACTAGGGACTTCTTGTTTGTCTACATATCACACATGTACTAATGTTTCGGTTAATACAATTCTAGCATGATATATAAACATTTATCATAAACATAAAGATATAAATAATAACCACTTTATTATTGCCTCTAGGGCATATCTCCTTCAAGGTCGCCTCGTGCTCATTCGTCACGCGCGTGAGGTCGGCGAGGCGCTCCTCGATGGCGGCGTTGATGTTGGCCAGCGCGAGGTCCTCCTCGTTCACGGGCTCCTCCTCCACGGTGACCGCGGCCTCGTACCAGCCGTCCGCGGTCTCGTGCCAGCCGTACGCAGCCGCCTCCACCATCTGCGTGTCCCCTTCCTTCTTCGCCGCCGCCTCGGCAGCGACGCGGAGCGCGTCGTCGTCGGCGACCCACCGCGCGTTCCTCCTCCTCCGTCCGCGGGAACCTAGCCCGGGCGGCGAGGGAGAGCTTGGCCCACGTGGCCTGCAGGGTGCGCGGCATGGCACCGGAGAAGGTGGAGGGGGAGAGGACGGCGGAGAGGGTGTGATGCGGTCTCTGGCCACCGCCGTCTTTTATAGCCGACGGCCTGGCGGGAAACTTGGGCGCGAGCGCGCGCCAAAGGGCTTTTCGCGCGCGCGGGAACATTGGTGCGCGCGGGAACTTTCCCGCGCGTTCCACCATCCACCATTGATGTCCCGTCGAGGCCTGCCATGGCGCAGCGCCGCGCAAGGAAGACGAACCACGTGGCGTCTGTTTGGGTCGCCGCGTTGGGCGCAGCGCGCGACCCAAACGGACACGCGGACGCGGGCCGCTGTCCGCATGTCCGCTCGGCCACCCAAACGGCCCAAACCGGACGGCCCAGCGCGTCCGTTTCGATCGGTTGGAGATGCCCTTAATTCTCATCTACTACTGGGTTTCTGGAATCATGAACCAAACATGCCTGCGGTATGTTTCACCGGTACATGGAACGCATGTAGAATCCACTCCCTTTTTCCTATCCCAAATGGTGACTCAAATGCTGATGTTTCCGAGAGAATGTGAAACACCCAGAACATCGTAAAAACTCAAGTGACTATTGTAGGACAATTTCAACCAATTTGAATGATCAGTTTGAGAAGATACTTGTTTTCAAGTTTTATTCTGGAATTGAATGAAAATTCAAGGTTTCTACGAAACTCTAACTACAAAATATCTAGATACTTATACATGGTTCTGTCCCAGCGTGAGTCTTGCGTGACTGCGTCCAATTGGGTGTGCGCTCGCACCAAAGCTGTCCAGACGAAATCGTTGGCAGCGGGTTTGGCCGAGGTATGCGAAGGTGCGGACGAGCTTGGCGGCAACAAAGATGTTGCAGGCGTGGCCAAGATGTATGTGTGAGCATCGAGGCTACCTTGCCGCCATGTCTGGCCTGGGCCCGAAAACGTTGGTCTGCTTGCCAATCCGAGCTGGGCTTAGGTAGTGCAAAAAAGACATTTAACGAAGAAGACCGACCTGTGGCCTGAAGTTTTTCACAGTTGGGATTTCCTTTGATGGCCCGAGGCCTGACCCAGCCGAGCGTATGACCTGAGGCCCATACCGGCGAACTCCCAAATATCGGTTGCCTCTTTTTTTTTTTGAACGGCAAGAGATTTTATTCATATTAAGTGCATTTTACAGAGAGAAGCGTATAAGGATACACGCTAGATACATTAAGAATGTCTCTACTTAGATATTGTCCTACTCCTGAAGATAAACAACGTATAGCTAGAGTAGTGGACTAAATCTTCAAAGCTAGTCTAGCTTGATGATGAGCTTTCACATTCCTGCTTCTAGGGATGTGTGATATCCTGCTGCGTTGGAAGGAAGGGCAAGACTGGATTTGTGCTAGCAACGGCCTGACCTCACAATGACCTGGAGCAAGAAATATATCTGTAGCTGATGCCGCCGAAGCAAGTACATAGCTATCAGTGTAGAAGTATGGATCCTTGATTTGCATCAAATCTGCCAATATGGCAGCAAGGTGCAGGCCATACGCCTCAGCCTGTAGGGGAGAAGATGCCGAAGGGGCCAGAGCCGAAACATGCAATTGTTGGGGGTGTTGGTTGCCTTGCAATTGAATGACTACTCAATATCGGTTACCTCGTTCAACACTGAGCACCGCTGCACCCAGGAGCGGGCCCATGTATACCTAATTAAGTGGGAGCAGTGCCCCCACTCAATTTTTAAATTTCAGTGAAATATGTTATGTAAGAATCCAGTAGTACTACTGCTCAATTATCATCTAGTTCAGATTACAAGCATGGATGTCCGAGAAATTGGGTGTGAAGAGGATGATGATCTGAGGAGGAACAAGGAGAACAAGCAACACACGCACACGCTACACGCGCCAACCAAGCCTTGGCCGAAGCCGCCGTTTCCGGCCGATGTCCTTGGAGCAGGCCAGGCCCATGGGTGATGGCCCACTCGTCTAGCTCAGTGGCAGTGTGAGATGGTCGCTGACAATCCCCTTCTTAAGATTCGGCTTGCCCTCAAGCCGATGTTGCATACATCCACCAGGGTCCCATGTTTTGTGCGAGTATTGTAATTGAGAGCTATTCCAGTTGCAACCAGTGGTTGCATCCATAACAAGTCTGAACCTCCCGGATCCCACGAAATAAGCACTCCTTTAGTGTATGTCAAGATGCAATCCTTTAAACTTGCAGTTCTCCATGTCATCAACCCACAGTGTAGAACATAGGCAACATTAAAATATAGGTCCCAAACTGGCGACAAACTATTACTCACCAATAGCATTGCCCCTGAAGAATGACTGAATGTACTAGAGATGTGCTTGATCGATGTCTCACTGTCAATAGTATATGATATGTCCCAGCTGAATCAGAATGCAGCGTGCAATTCCAATTGACCACTAACTGGTTGCATCTTTAACCAAGCGCTCAAGCAAATCGCATGATAAAGACAGAAGTACCATGGAATTTGCCATTCAAAAATTTGATAGCCAAAATACATTGCACCTTCAGTTACGATCTGGCATCCCATCATTATTTTGTCAAAATCCAAGTACCTATACGACTTACTGCCATGCCTAGCGGCCAGCACAAACTGACTCAGCTCCCAATGAATGATGCTGGTGTGCATAGATAGATAAATAGGAATCAGGTTGCACCGGAACACATTACGAGAATTGATTAGGGAAAGAACTGGCCATGGGGCTTTGGCTCCTCAACTGAATTCCTCTTATTCAGATATCCCAACACACTAAATAGTACACAAGAACAAGTCAATGACATGTAAACATGGAAAGCTTGTAAGATTACCCGTTGGTAGGTTCATGCACATACGAACAGGAGGGGGGCATGGAAGCTTTATCTTCATCCCATTTCGAAAAAAAAATCACTGTTATACGGTCCTCAAACTCCCACTTTTTGTCAACTTGCAAAATATGGTGTACTTCTGCTCCCCATTCAGCCTGGCAAGGAATGCACTGGAGCTACAATTGATATATCCTGGCACTAGCAGCAAAATGGCATCAGCCTCAAGAACATATTGCGCAACCGCCGCCGCTTCTGCTCGAGCCGAAGCCGGAGTCCTCGGAGGAGGACCCCGACCTCCGCGCCGCTCTGCTCATCTCGGCGGCGGAGGAGGACGCGAAATGGCCGCACCTCCATGCGGCCATTCGCACCTCCGCGATGGAGGAAGAGGCCTGGCAGGCTGTGGAGGAAGCCGAGGCCTGGGAGTTGTACGCCCAGGCCCGCCAGGCGCGACGGGAGGAGGAGGAAGCGGGGCGGCGGGAGGAGGCCAGGCGCTGCGCGGAGGAGGAGCGGCGGCGGCAGGAGGCCAGGCGCCGCGCCTGGCAGGAGAGGGAGCAGCGCCTCAGGGAGGAGGCGCAGCTCCGTGCTGCCACGCCGCCGCTTCCTCGGGTGGCTCCGGACCCCCATTCCGGATGGGAGGAGGCCCTGTGGTCTCCGTGGCCGGAGTCCCCGGCGTGGTTGTTGGAGATATGCCCAAGAGGCAATAATAAAGTGGTTATTATATATCTTTGTGTTTATGATGAATGTTTGCATAACATGCTATAATTGTATTAACCGAAACATTGATACATGTGTGTTATGTAAACAACAAGGAGTCCCAAGTAAAGCCTCTTGTATAACTAGCTTGTTGATTAATAGATGATCATAGTTTCATGATCATGAACATTGGATGTTATTAATAACAAGGTTATGTCATTAGATGAATAATGTAATGGACACATCCAATTAAGCGTAGCATAAAGATCACGTCATTAAGTTCAATTTGCTATAAGCTTCCGATACATAGTTACCTAGTCCTTCGACTATGAGATCATGTAAATCACTTATACCGGAAGAGTACTTTGATTACATCAAACGCCACTGCGTAAATGGGTGGTTATAAAGGTGGGATTAGGTATTCGGAAAGTATGAGTTGAGGCATATGGATCAAGAAGTGGATATTGTCCATCCCGATGACGGATAGATATACTCTGGACCCTCTCGGTGGAATGTCGTCTGATTAGCTTGCAAGCATATGAATGGTTCATAAGAGATGACATACCACGGTACGAGTAAAGAGTACTTGTCGAAGATGAGGTTGAACAAGGTATGGAGATACTGATGATCAAACCTCGGACAAGTAAAATATCGCGAGACAAAGGGAATCGGTATTGTATGTAAATGGTTCAATGGATCACTAAGTTATCGTTGAATATGTGGGAGCCATTATGGATCTCTAGATCCCGCTATTGGTTATTGATCGGCGAAGAGTCTCAACCATGTCTGCATAGTTTACGAACCGTAGGGTGACACACTTAAGGTTTGATATCGTTTTAAGTAGATATGGAATATGGAATGGAGTTCGAAGTTTTGTTCGGAGTCTCGGATGGGATCCAGGACATCACGAGGAGGTCTGGAATGGTCCGAAGAATAAGATTCATATATACGAAGTCATTTTTAAGTTTGAAAATGATCCGGTGTATTTATGGAAGGTTCTAGAAGGTTCTAGAAAAGTCCGGAAGAAATCACCATGGAAGGTGGAGTCCCGGAGGGACTCCACCAAGCTTGGCCGGCCATCCATAGGGAGGAGGAGTCCCAGGTGGACTCCACCAAAGGGAGCCGGCCACCCCATCAAGGGAAAGGGGGGAGTCCTACCCTGAGTAGGATTCGCCCATAAGGAAGGTTTGAGTTGGACTCTTACTCGTTCTTTGGGCAACCCTAGATGTGTTCCACATATATAATGAGGGACAAGGGGAGGGGGCCGGACACACCAAACACACCTTGGCCGCACCCCATAGAGGCACCAAGGCCGGCGCCCCCTCTCCCCAAACCCTAGCCGCCCCTCCTCCTCATACACCTCTAGTAGCGCTTAGGCGAAGCCCTGCCGGAGTTGTCCACCACCACCGCCACCACGCCGTCGTGCTGTCAGGATTCTGAGGAGGATTGATGACCCACAAGTATAGGGGATCGCAACAGTCTTCGAGGGAAGTAAAACCCAATTTATTGATTCGACACAAGGGGAGCCAAAGAATATTTGTAAACCTTAACAGCGGAGTTGTCAATTCAGCTGCACCTGGAAACAGACTTGCTCGCAATAGTTTATCTGTAGCAACAGTTTTATAGCAGTAGCAGTAGTGAAATATAAGCAGCAGTGTAATAAAGACAGCAGTAGTGATTATAGTAAATAACAAGATTAAAATACTGTAGGCATAGGGATGGATGAACGGGCGCTGCATGGATAAGATAACTCATGTAATAATCAAGACTAGGCATTTGCAGATAATAATAAAACAGTATTAAAGTACTAAATAACCATAGGCATGTGTTCCGTATGTAGTCGTACGTGCTCGCAATGAGAAACTTGCACAACATCTTTTGTCCTACTAGCCGGTGGCAGCCGGACCTCTAGGGAAACTATTGGTAATTAAGGTACTCCTTTTAATAGAGTACCGGAGCAAAGCATTAACATTCCGTGAACACATGTGATCCTCATATCACAGCCTTCCCCTCCGATTGTCCCAATTTCTGTCACTTTGGGGCCTTGGGTTCCGGACAGCAATATGTGTATACAACTTGCATGTAAGATCATAAAACAATGAATATAATCATGAATCAATAACATGTTCAGATCTGAAATCATGGCACTCGGGCCCTAGTGACAAGCATTAAGCATAAAAAGTTGCAACAATATCATAAAAGTACCAACAACTGATACTAGGCACCATGCCCTAACAATCTTATGGCTATTACATGAACAATCTCATCCAATCCCTACCATCCCCTTCATCCTACAGCGGGGATTTACTCACACATGGATGAGGGAAGCATGGAAGGTTGATGGAGAGGCGTCGGTGGCGATGATCTCCTCCAATTCCCCGTCTCGGCAGGGTGCCAGAACGGAGTTTCTGATCCCGAGATTGGGTTTCGCGACGGCGGCGGAGTTCTGGATGTCTTCTGGAAAATTGGTCGAACCCCCGTGCGTTTTTAGGTCAAAGGCTTTAAGTAGTCCAGAGGGGGGCGCCTGGGGCTGGCCGAGGCGGCGTCCCCATATGGCGGCGCGGCCCAGGGGCCCACCGCACCGCCATGTGGTGTGCGCCCCTCGTGGCCCCCCTCCGTCTCGTCTTCTGGCTCCGTAGGTCTTCTGTGAAAATAGGCCCATTGCAATTATTTCTGGGGATTTTCCTGAAAGTTGATTTTCTGCACAAAAATAAGACACCAGGGCAATTCTGCTGAAAACGGCGTTAGTCCGTGTTAGTTGTATCCAAAATACACAAATTAGAGGCAAAACAATAGCAAAACTGTTTGGGAAAGTAGATACATTTTGGACGTATCAACTCCCCCCAAGCTTAGCTTATTGCTTGTCCTCAAGCAATTCAGTTAACAACTGAGTGCGATAAAAGAACTTTCACAAACACATTTGCTCATATGATGTAAATATTCTCATTATATGGATGAGTACTTAGGCAATTCATGATAAGATAAATGCAAATAAAGTCATCTAATAGTTATGTCAATCATGAAAAAGATACCAACAAATTAATAATAAGCATCATGAAACATGTCTATCAGCAGGATTGCAATGCTCATAAAAGATATGATAAAGTGGTATCTCGCTTGCCCGTATTTGTACAGCAAAACATAAATGCCCAGGCACCTCTGAATTTCATGGAAAGACTAGAAGTAAAGATTATCAAAGATAAAAGCATCAAAGTTATACCACAGTTAACCATATTCTGGGACAAACATATTACACTAAGAATGACAATTATGCTCTCAAGAAGGTGCTCAAAGAAAGGATGATGACTCAACATAAAAGTAAAAGATTGACCCTTCGCAGAGGGAAGCAGGGATTAACATGTGCTAGAGCTTTTCATTTTTAAAACAGAAGTAAATTTTTTTTTGAGAAGTGTTTGTTGTTTGTCAACGAATGGTAGTGGGCACTCTAACTACCTTGTCAACCAGACTTTCAATAGCGGCTCCCATGAATGACGTTATCTCTACCAGCAAGGTAGATCATCCCTCTTCTCTTTAGTTTACACATGTCTTTTGTTTCATTATGGATGACACTCCCCCCAACCTTTGCTTTCACAAGCCATGGCTAACCGAATCCTCGGGTGCCTTCCAACATTCACATTCCATGGAGGAGTGTCTATTTGCAAATTAAGTTGCTTACTGATAAATCAGGGCAAAACATGTGAAGAGAATTATTAATGAAAGTTAATTAATTTGGGCTGGGCACCCCGTTGCCAGCTCTTTTTGCAAAATTATTGGATAAGCGGATGTGCCACTAGTCCATTGGTGAAAGTCTGTCAGGAGTAAATGACAAGGTTGAAAGATAAAACACCACATACTTCCTCATGAGCTATAAAACATTGACACAAATTGAGAAGTACTTTGAAGGTTTTAAAGATAGCACATGAAAAGTTACTTGGAATGGTTTGAAATGCCATGCATAGGTATTTATGGTGGACACTTTGGAATAACTTTGTTTTCAGGGATTTGGAAGCATGAGCAGTATTCCGGCTCAGTACAAGTGAAGGCTAGCAATAGACTGGGGAGCGACAATCAACAGAGCAATAACCGTCATAATCATGCTTGCGACAAAATAAAATTAACGGAGGCATAAAGGTGATACAAGAACTCTGAAGCAAATTAAATCATCGAGGCTTAATTGAATTTTGTTTTTCAGTCATATGCATGCATGAGCATGTGCCAAGTCAATTCAAATGAATTATTCAGAGGAGGATACCACAATGTCATACCTATCTATGAATAAAACAATGCAAGCAAATATTTATGACATGGTACTCATTATTAATAATTGGAGCTAAACATGAGAGATCATGAACTACTAGAATTTCATTAAATGACATATACCTCACATGAACCAACTAAGCATGCTCACATGGATGAGCATATGTACAAAAATGAAAACAAATAGAGTTCATACCAGCCTCTCACCACATTCGAGTTGTCGTAGATCGTCATTATTGCCTTTCACTTGTGTGGCTCGAATAATATGAAATGAAAACCAAGCTCCAACCACCGGGGACCGCTGAACTCCATAATAAACTTTACAAAACCAAAGAAGAACAACAAATATTTTTGGTGTTTTCGAATTGGAAACAAGAACGAAAGTAAAATCTTTTTGGATTTTCTCATAGCAAACCAACGATAGTAAATAAAGAAAAATAGGAACCAGAAACCAAATAAACGAATGATAAAGAGAAACAACAGAAATATTTTTGGTCTTTTTGTGTTTTAGAAAATAAACAAAGCAAAAACAAGAGAATGAAAACTAATAGAGTCACACAAAAGCAAAGTGGCAGAAATCTGCCAAAACTTGACAGCAGTACAGTAATTATTTTTGTCGAAAATCTTCTGCTATTCAACTCGAAAAGTGCTGAACTAATGAAAGTTAGATAATAACCTGGGGAACATGCAAAAAAATTGGCTGCTCAAAATAACGTTCTGGCTATTTTTAGGATTTTTTTATTATCAGTCCAGAATCTGTTTTTTAGACAGCACTTCCCCAAATATCATCTTCCTCATATTAGAGGCAACTATCGGCACACAAATGAAATAAAAAGGTAAAAGTAAAGGTTACTGCAGTAGTAACAATCTTCAAAAACTAAAATAAGAACCTACTGAAATAAAAATAACCGAAAGAGAAACAACCAAAGGAAGCGAAACAAGTATATACAAATGACCAGCAATTGTAATATGCAATGGAGGAGTGATGCCGGCATACCTCCCCCCAAGCTTAGGCTTTTGGCCTAAGTGGAGATCAACCCCAGCGTGGGTCAGGGTTCCACGCCGGTGGATCATACATGGCGTTGTTGTAATAAGATCCCTGTGCAGAAGAAAAAGATGAAGGCTCCTCATACCCAAAATGCTGATGTGAACAGCTTGCTGCTTCGAATGACAAGTCGAGGGGTTCCTCAGCCTCCTCCATGCCGTCCCCTGCGTGATGGCTGCACCCCTCTATGTAGGTATCAAGTTCATCTTCTGTGACCGACCAACTTTTCCTGGAATCAAGGTTAAACAAAGCAGGTGCAGGCAATCCAACTAGCCTTTCAGATTTAATTACTCTCCACTTTTTCTTGAAAAAGGTTATCTCATAGGACAGGTTATTCAAATTAGACCAATTAGAAACAAAGTCATGTTTTATCATGGAAACAAATTCAAGTTTCTCTATAGAGAGCTGAACATCAAGAGAATGAGGTTCTACACCATGCATAGCTAGCAAACGAGAGGCAATGAGACCTCCACAAATTCCTCCTTTATCATGGTTAGTAGCAAGCCTAAAAGCTATTGAAGCACCCAGATTATAAGTTCTATCACATTGCAATGCACCATCTAAGAAAACCAAGTCATGGATGGATAACTTATTTGCATTCTTTCTAGCAAGAACGCTTGGTGATAAAGTAAGCAAAATAGCGAATATATGGGAGTTGAATACTACGAATTTTACCACTCTCATCCGAGAAGCTTCTCCCGTGACAGATCATCTCGTATAGATTCAAGAGTTGCCGTGGCAGCCCCCTAATCTTCTAATGTGATCCCCACTGTGGCACTTTAATAGCTGCACAAAAATCATCAAAGGGCAAGTTGATAGTTTTATTGTAGATTTTATATTGAACCATGGGGTTAGGCTGGGACCAATGGAATTCAAAATCCTGCACCACTGACATGGTTAGTTTTGCATATTGGTAAGGTTCACCAATAACAAAATCCTCTAAACCTGCATTAGAAATTAGATTTTGAACATCCTGAAAAATTCCTGCACTCTTCATGAAATCGGTGCATGGATAGTAGGAGGGAAATACCCCCTCTTCACGGTGGACTCTCGTAACGTCATGCACCTCCAATTCATGTTGGTTGAGTTGGTGTATATTCCACTCCATTTTCGGAGAACAAATGCCCCAAATCTCAGCAGCAAAGATGGGCTGAGCAAGGAGATCGAAAATCTCGAGCAAGAACAACAAGAAACTTGGGTTTGAACAATGGTGATATGTTTTTCCGTGAAAGAGAGTGGAGCGGTAGGTGGGTGAGTGAGTGGAGGGCCAGGTGGGGCCCTCCCCACAGGGTGGCGCGCCGCCCATGCTGGCCGCGCCGGCACATGGGGTGTAGCCCTGGGGTGCCCCGCTGGTCAGCCCCAGGCACTCACAGGCTGCAAATTTAAAAATAGGACCAGTGGTATAATTTTTGTAAATTTTTTAAAACTTCGAAAAATGCACATTTTTGGGTGTTAAAATAACTGTTTCAGGGCAAAAAAAGATTTTCAAAGTTTTAAGCAACTAAAGCATCTTGCAAAATAGGTAGTATTACAGAAAGTAAAACAAGTGTGGAGAAAGAAAGAAATGTTGTTTAGCTCTTCCATGCATTTAAAATGTACTTGTTAACAAGGTTGATCAAGTCTTGCCACCAAATAAATTTTACATGACATAAGAAGAAATAAACCTCAAATCAACCATGTTACCTTATATTGTATTGATATGGACACAATCATAATATTTTGATATCCTTCTTTAGGTTCATATATAGGACAATCAATAACTCCCACTTTGATAGTTCTCAAATTAGAAATTGTATTAACTCCATATACTTTATCAATCCTCTTGGGAAAATAAATAGTATGCTCCTTGTCATCAACATTGAAAGTAACTTTTCCTTTATTGCAATCAATAACAGCCCCATGCAGTGTTGAGAAAAGATCTTCCAAGAATAATAGACATATTATCATCTTCAGGCATTTCCAACACAACAAAATCATTTAATATTAAGCAATTATTAGCAACTTGAACAGGAACATCCTCACATATACCAACAGGAACAGCAGTAGATTTATCAGTCATTTTGCACTTTAGTGAGTTGATCAATTTGAGTTTGAACCATATGAAAATGTTTAACAAGCATCTTAACATCATTGGAGGTTCTCTCCACAATATCATGCAATTTACTAATAGCTTGAGAATTTTCCATTAAATGATTCTCTACTCTCATATTAAAGTTATCTTGCTTAACAACATAATTATCAAATTCATCTAAACATTGATCAGGAGGTTTTGAGTAAGGAATGTCTCCTTTATCAAAGCGTTGAAGAGAATGTACCTCAATTGTGGATGAAGGGGGAGTTATCTTACATAAATCTTCTATGGGAGGTAAATTCTTCACATCTTCAGATTTAATACCTTTCTCTTTAAGAGATTTCTTGGCTTCCCTCATATCTTCATCATTTAATTCAATCATACCCCTCTTCTTCAATATTGGTGTTGGGGTTGGTTCAGGTGTAGTCCAATCATCATGATTTTGGCTTATTCTAGCCATTAATTCTTCAGCTTCGTCTGGAGTTCTTTTCCTGAAAACACAACCAACAGAACTATCCAGGTATGCCCTAGACTCAATGGTTATTCCACTATAAAATATATCAAGTAAGTCATGATTTTCCAAATCATGTCCAGGCCGAGCTCTAAGAAGAGAGCAAAACCCTGCCCAAGCTTCAGGCAATTTCTCTCCATCTTCCTGGTCAAAACTATAAATTTTCTGCAAAGCAATATGTTGAGCACTAGCAGGAAAATAATTTTGAAAGAAAACATCAAGCAAACCACTTGGACTATCAATAGAATCAGGAGGCAAACTATTATACCAAGTTTTAGCATCATCCTTTAATGAGAAAGGAAAAAAATTAGCAACAAAATAAGTACGCTTCTTGATATCATCAGAAAACAAGCTACTCAAAGTAGAAAGCTCATTCATGTGCTCTACAACACTTTCCTTTTCAGTACCACAAAAAGGTGTTTTCTCAACAATAGATATATGAGATAAATCAAGAAAAAAATAGTTAATGTTTATAGGAGATGTGGCAAATTTAGGATCAGGAGACAATTTATATCTAACAACATGTTGTGCAAGAAGTAGTAGCATTACATTTATCAATAAAATCATCATCAAGTTCCACATAATCTTCATCAAAATCATCACTAGAGTGTTCAACAGACTCATGTGAATTAACAGGTGTAACAGTATTTTCATTAGGAATTTCAGTATTTTCAATTTGTCTAGACCTAGCAATTGTAGCATCTAGAAAAGGACCTAATGAACCATTATCATCAATTATACGTCTCCAACGTATCTATAATTTCTGATGTTCCATGCTTGTTTTATGACAATACCTACATGTTTTGTTCACACTTTATATCATTTTGATGCGTTTTCCGGAACTAACCTATTGACGAGATGCCGAAGGGCCAGTTGCTGTTTTCTGCTGTTTTTGGTTTCAGAAATCCTAGTAAGGAAATATTCTCGGAATTGGACGAAATCAAAGCCCAGTATCTTATATTTCACGGAAGCTTCCAGAGAGCCAGACAGGGACTAGAGAGGAGCCCTGGGGGCCCCACACATGGGGGCGGCGCGGCCAGAGGGGGGGCGCCCCCTGGTGTGTGGACCCCCCGTGGCCCCTCCGACTCTGACTCTTTGCCCATATAAGCCTTCGTGACCTAAATCTTCGAGACGGATTGAAGAAACTCCAGAAAACCTTCCAGATCCGCCGCCATCGCGAAACTCCAATTCGAGGGACAGAAGTCTCTGTTCCGGCACCCTGCCGGGACGGGGAATTGCCTCCGGAGTCATCTCCATCGACACCACTGCCATCTTCTTCACCGCCATCGCTGCTCCCATGATGAGGAGGGAGTAGTTCTCCCCCAAGGCTGAGGGCTCTACCGTAGCTATGTGGTTCATCTCTCTCTTTGTGATCTAGTTGAATATCATCTATGTGCTACTCTAGTGATGTTATTAAAGTAGTCTATTCCTCCTCCATGATGTAATGTTGACAGTGTGTGCATCATGTAGTACTTGGCATAGGTTATGATTGTAATCTCTTGTAGATTATGGAGTTAACTATTACTATGATAGTATTGATGCGATCTATTCCCCCTTTCATAGCCTGACGGTGACGGTGTGCATGCTATGTTAGTACTCGGTATAATTGCAATGGTCTATCATGCACTCTAAGGTTACTTAAATATGAACTCCGAATGTTGTGGAGCTTGTTAACTCCGGCATTGAGGTGCTCTTGTAGCCCTACACAATGAATGGTGTTTGTTATCCAACAAGAGAGTGTAGAGTAGTTTCAGTTATGTGATCAATGTTGAGAGTGTCCACTAGTGAAAGTAGGATCCCTAGGCCTTATTTCTGAACATCGAAACACCGTTTATTTACTATTCCACTGCATGTTTACTCGCTGCCATATTTATTTCAGATTGCTATTACCACTCATATCCATCCATATTACTTGTATTTCACTATCTCTTCACCGAACTAGTGCACCTATACATCTGACAAGTGTATTGGTTGTGTTGGGGACACAAGAGACTTCTTGTATCGTAATTGCAGGGTTGCTTGAGAGGGATATCTTTGACCTCTACCTCCCTGAGTTCGATAAACCTTGGGTGATTCACTTAAGGGAAACTTGCTGTTGTTCTACAAACCTCTGCTCTTGGAGGCCCAACACTGTCTACAGGAATAGAAGCGTGCGTAGACATCAAGCTATTTTCTAGCGCCGTTGCCGGGGAACGAAGAAAAGCTACACCACAGAAATTTCTACCTCCCACGTCAACCACGCGCCAGTTGTGGACAACAAGCTATTTTCTGGCGCCGTTGCCGGGGAGGTAAGGTAAAAGGTATTCACATCCTCCGACTACTAAGCTATTTCCTAGCATTGTTGCCGGTGTGTGAGTGCTCGAAGCTATTTCCTTTAGATCCTGCAATTGCATCTTGTTGTTTTTTGTTTTTATTTTTCACTAGTTAGGCATAATGGAAAACAACAAAAATTTCAGTGAGCTTTTTAATTTATTTCCTGAGTTAAGACATGAATTGTGTAATGCGAAAATTAAAAAACCTATGGAACCTTATTTGCATGCTAGTAGCAATGTTATTAGTATGAACGCAATTACTGCTAATTCTATGGAGAAGTCTAAGCTTGGGGAAGCTAGTTTTTATGATCTTTTTAGCTTCCCATCTTTAGGGGAGAAAATTTGCTCTGGTAATACTTTATCTCCCATATTCGATAGCTCTAATGATTCTTATGATATTTTAAATCCACCTACTGCAAGTACTGCTTTCAAGATACCCATGAAAATTATTGAACGTGTTATGGATAACCGATATGAAGGGGATGGAACTGTCCATCCTGGAGATCATTTACTGTTTTTGTATGAATTATGCAGGTTATTCAAGTGTGCAGGTATCTCTATGGATGAAGTGAGGAAGAAACTATTCTCTATTTCGCTGGCTGGTAAAGCGGCGCATTGGTATAAATTGCTGAAGAATAGTCATTCTCTTGGTTGGGAGGAAATTGTACCTCTCTTTTATTCTAAATTTTATCCTCCTCATGAAGTGCATACTGATAGAAATTACATTTATAACTTTTATCCTCGTGATGGAGAGAGTATTTCCCAAGCATGGGGGAGATTGAAGTCACTGATACGTCTCCAACGTATCGATAATTTCTTATGTTCCATGCTACTTTATTGATGATACCTACATGTTTTATGCACACTTTATGTCATATTTATGCATTTTCCGACACTAACCTATTAACAAGATGCCGAAGAGCCAGTTGCTGTTTTCTGCTGTTTTTGGTTTCAAAAATCCTAGTAAGGAAATATTCTCGGAATTGGACAAAATCAACGCCCAGGGGCCTATTTTTCCACGAAGCTTCCAGAAGTCCGAAGAGGAGACGAAGTGGGGCCACGGGGCGCCGCCACAGTAGGGCGGCGCGGCCTACAGGGGCCCCGCACGGCCCTGTTGTGTGGGGCCCCCGTGACGTCTCTTGACCTGCCCTTCCGCCTACTTAAAGCCTTCGTCGCGAAACCCCCAGTACCGAGAGCCACGATACGGAAAACCTTCCAGAGACGCCGCCGCCGCCAATCCCATCTCGGGGGATTCAGGAGATCGCCTCCGGCTCCAAGCCGGAGACGGTATTCATCTCCCGGATGACTCTACACCGCCATGGTCGCCTCCGGAGTGATGTGTGAGTAGTTCACCCCTAGACTATGGGTCCATAGCAGTAGCTAGATGGTTGTCTTCTCCTAATTGTGCTATCATTGTTGGATCTTGTGAGCTGCCTAACATGATCAAGATCATCTATCTGTAATACTATATGTTGTGTTTGTTGGGATCCGATGAATAGTGAATGCTATGTTATGTTGATTATCAATCTATCATGTGTTGTTTATGATCTTGCATGCTCTCCATTGCTAGTAGGGGCTCTGACCAAGTTTTTGCTTGTAACTCCAAGAGGGAGTATTTATGCTCGATAGTGGGTTCATGTCTCCATTAAATCTGGGGGAGTGACAACAACCCCTAAGGTTGTGGATGTGCTGTTGCCACTAGGGATAAAACATCAATGCTATGTCTAAGGATATATTCGTTGATTACATTACGCACCATACTTAATGCAATTGTCTGTTCTTTGCAACTTAATACTGGAGGGGGTTCGGATGATAACCCGAAGGTGGACTTTTTAGGCATAGATGCATGCTGGATAGCGGTCTAAGTACTTTGTCGTAATGCCCAATTAAATCTCACACTACTCATCATAACATGTATGTGAATTGTCATGCCCTCTCTATTTGTCAATTGCCCAACTGTAATTTGTTCACCCAACATGCTTATTCTTATGGGAGAGACACCTCTAGTGAACTGTGGACCCCGGTCCATTCTTTTACATCGAATACAATCTACTGCAATACTCGTTCTCTCATCGTTCTCTGCAAACATCATCATCCACACTATACATCTAATCCTTTGTTACAGCAAGCCGGTGAGATTGACAACCTCACTGTTACGTTGGGACAAAGTACTTTGGTTGTGTTGTGCAGGTTCCACGTTGGCGCCGGAATCCCTGGTGTTGCGCCGCACTAAACTTCGCTGCCATCAACCTTCAACGTGCTTCTTGGCTCCTACTGGTTCGATAAACCTTGGTTTCTTACTGAGGGAAAACTTGCCGCTGTACGCATCATACCTTCCGCTTGGGGTTCCCAACGGGCACGTCGACTGCGTGCTAGCATCAACGCTTTTTTCTGGCGCCGTTGCCGGGGAGATCAAGACACGCTGCAAGGGGAGTCTCCACTTCCAATCTCTTTACTTTGTTTTTGTCTTGCTTTATTTTATTTACTACTTTGTTTGCTGCATTATATCAAAACACAAAAAAATTAGTTGCTAGCTTTACTTTATTTACTGTCTTGTTTGCAATCCCCATATTAAAAACACAAAAAAAATTAGTTACTTGCATTTACTTTATCTAGTTTGCTTTATTTACTGTTGTTAAAATGGGTACTCCTAAAAATACTAAGTTGTGTGACTTCACAACCACAAATAATAATGATTTCTTATGCACACCTATTGCTCCACCTGCTACTACAGCAGAATTCTTTGAAATTAAACCTGCTTTACTGAATCTTGTTATGAGAGAGCAATTTTCTGGTGTTGGTTCTGATGATGCTGCTGCCCATCTCAATAATTTTGTTGAACTATGTGAAATGCAAAAGTATAAGGATGTAGATGGTGACATTATAAAATTAAAATTGTTTCCTTTCTCATTAAGGGGAAGAGCTAAAGATTGGTTGTTATCTCTGCCTAAGAATAGTATTGATTCATGGACTAAATGCAAGGATGCTTTTATTGGTAGATATTATCCTCCTGCTAAAATTATATCTTTGAGAAGTAGCATAATGAATTTTAAACAATTGGATAATGAGCATGTTGCCCAAGCTTGGGAAAGAATGAAATCCTTGGTTAAAAATTGCCCAACCCATGGACTGACTATTTGGATGATCATCCAAACCTTTTATGCAGGACTGAATTTTTCTTCGCGGAACTTATTGGATTCAGCTGCTGGAGGTACCTTTATGTCCATCACTCTAGGCGACGCAACAAAGCTTCTTGATAATATGATGATTAACTACTCTGAATGGCACACGGAAAGAGCTCCACAAGGTAAGAAGGTAAATTCTGTCGAAGAAACCTCTTCCTTGAGTGATAAGATTGATGCTATTATGTCTATGCTTGTGAATGGTAGGACAAATGTTGATCCTAATAATGTTCCTTTAGCTTCATTGGTTGCCCAAGAAGAACATGTTGATGTGAACTTCATTAAAAATAACAATTACAATAATTCTAGGCCATATCCTGCTAATGGTAACTCTTATGGTAGATATGTTTCACCTAATGAGGAAAATATGTTAGAAATTGAAAGATCTACTAAGAGCTTTATGCAATCCCAATATGAGAAAAATAAATTGTTTACTAAAACTATGAATGAACAATCTACCTTGTTGAAAAATATAGGGAATCAACTTGAAAATCTGAATATGGAGATCTCTGGGTTGCAAACTAAACTTGCAAATGCTGAAAACCGAATCTCATACATGTCCGCGTCACAATCTTCCTTAATTAATAAAATGGCTGATAAACCTGAGGATATTGATAATAAAAATTTTACTACAGCAAACGCCATCCAAGTTAGAATTAATGAGAATATAAGATTGATGGCCGAATTGCGTGCTAGGTGGGAGAAAGAAGAAAATGCTAAAGAAGATAATGTAGTTAAAGTTTGGACTATTACCACCACTAGCAATGCTAATGCTTCACATGTTGCTGCACCTCCTACTATTAATGGTAAAAGAATTGGTGTTGGCAATGTTTCCACTTCTAATGCAAAGCGTGAAAAACTGCCTGAAACTGCTAAAACTGCTGAAACTGCCTGTGATAAAACTGCTGAATTTTTTTTTAATGTTGGGGATAATGATCCCATTGCTTTAGATCATAATGGTTTAGATTTTGATGATTGTCACATCTCTGAAGTTATAAAGTTCTTACAAAAACTTGCTAAAAGTCCTAATGCTAGTGCTATAAATTTGGCCTTTACAAAACATATTACAAATGCTCTCATAAAAGCTAGAGAAGAGAAATTAAATCTTGAAGCTTCTATTCCTAGGAAGCTAGAGGATGGTTGGGAGCCCATCATTAAGATGAAGGTCAATGACTTTGATTGTAATGCTTTATGTGATCTTGGTGCAAGTATTTCTGTTATGCCTAAGAAAATCTATAATATGCTTGACTTGCCACCATTGAAAAATTGTTATTTGGATGTTAATCTTGCTGATAATTCTACAAAGAAACCTTTGGGGAGAGTTGATAATGTTCACATTACGGTTAATAATAACCTTTTCCCCGTTGATTTTGTTGTCTTGGATATTGAATGCAATGCATCTTGTCCCATTATATTGGGAAGACCTTTTCTTAGAACTGTTGGTGCTATTATTGATATGAAGGAAGGTAATATTAATATCAATTTCCTCTCAAGAAAGGTATGGAACACTTCCCTAGAAAAAGAATGAAGTTACCTTTTGATTCTATCATTAGAACAAATTATGATGTTGATACTTCGTCTCTTGATAATACTTGATACACACTTTCTGCGCCTAGCTGAAAGGCGTTAAAGAAAAGCGCTTATGGGAGACAACCCATGATTTTACTTCTGCACTTTTGTTTTATATTTGAGTCTTGGAAGTTGTTACTACTGTAGCAACCTCTCCTTATCTTAATTTTGTTTCATTGTTGTGCCAAGTGAAGTCTTTGATAGTAAGGTTCATACTAGATTTGGATTACTGCGCAGAAACAGATTTCTTGCTGTCATGAATCTGGGATGAATTCTCTGTAGGTAACTCAGAAAATTCTGCCAATTTACGCGAGTGATCCTCAGATATGTACGCAACTTTCATTCTATTTGAGCATTTTCATTTGAGCAAGTCTGGTGCCTCGTAAAAATTCTTCTTTACGGACTGTTCTGTTTTGACAGATTCTGCCTTTTATTTCGCATTGCCTGTTTTGCTATGCTTGATGGATTTCTTTGTTCCATTAACTTTCAGTAGCTTTGTGCAATGTTCAGAAGTGTTAATAAAGATTATGTCACCTCTGAACATGTGAATTTTGATTGTACACTAACCCTCTAATGAGTTGTTTTGAGTTTGGTGTGGAGGAAGTTTTCAAGGATCAAGAGAGGAGGATGATACAATATGATCAAGGAGAGTGAAAGCTCTAAGCTTGGGGATGCCCCGGTGGTTCATCCCTGCATATTTCAAGAAGACTCAAGCATCTAAGCTTGGGGATGCCCAAGGCATCCCCTTCTTCATCGACAACATTATCAGGTTCCTCTAGTGAAACTATATTTTTATTCCATCACATCTTATGTACTTTGCTTGGAGTGTCTGTTTGTTTTTGTTTTTATTTTGTTTGAATAAAATGGATCCTAGCATTCATTGTGTGGGAGAGAGACACGCTCCTCTGTTGCATATGGACAAATATGTCCTTTGGCTTTACTCATAATGTTCATGGCGAAGGATAAACTGCTTCGTTAATTGTTATATGGTTGGAAACGGGAAATGCTACATGTGGTAATTGGTAGAATGTCTTGAATAATTTGATACTTGGCAATTGTTATAGATCATGTTTAAGCTCTTGCATCATATACTTTGCACCTATTAGTGAAGAAATACATAGAGCTTGTTGAAATTTGGTTTGCATGATTGGTCTCTCTAAAGTCTAGATATTTTCTAGTAAGGGTTTGAGCAACAAGGATGACAGTGTAGAGTCTTATAATGCTTGCAATATGTTTTTATGTGAGTTTTTCTATACCGGTTCATGCTTGTGTTTGCTTCAAATAACCTTGCTAGCCTAAGCCTTGTATTGAGAAGGATTACTTCTCGTGCATCCAAATCCTTGAGCCAATAACTATGCCATTTGTGTCCACCATACCTACCTACTACATGGTATTTGTCCGCCATTCCAAAGTAAATTGCTTGAGTGCTACCTTTAAATTTCTACCCTTAGTCTTTGCAATATATAGCTCATGGGACAAATAGCCTAAAAACTATTGTGGTATTGAATATGTACTTATGTATCTTATTTCTTATTAAGTTGCTTGCTGTGCGATAACCATGTTCCTGGGGACGCCATCAACTACACTTTGTTGAATATCATGTGAGTTGCTATGCATGTTCGTCTTGTCTGAAGTAAGGGCGATTTACCATGAGTTGAATGGCTTGAGCATTCATATTGTTAGAGAAGAACATTGGGCCGCTAACTAAAGCCATGATCCATGGTGGAAGTTTCAGTTTTGGACAACAATCCTCAATCTGTTATGAGAAAATTATTTGTTGTTGAATGCTTAAGCATTAAAGATGAGTCCATTATCTGTTGTCTATGTTGTCCCGGTATGGATGTCTAAGTTGAGAATAATCAAAAGCGAGAAATCCAATGTGAGCTTTCTCCTTAGACCTTTGTACAGGCGGCATAGAGGTACCCCTTTGTGATACTTGGTTAAAACATATGTATTGCGGTGATAATCCAGGTAATCCGAGCTAATTAGGACAAGGTGCGGGCACTATTGGTATACTATGCATGAGGCTTGCAACTTGTAGGATATAATTTACATAACACATATGCTTTATTACTACCATTGACAAAATTGTTTCTTGTTTTCAAAATAAAAGCTCTAGCACAAATATAGCAATCGATGCTTCCCTCTTTGAAGGGCCTTTCTTCTACCTTTATGTTGAGTCAGTTTACCTATTTCCTCCCATCTCAAGAAGCAAACACTTGTGTTAACTGTGCATTGATTCTTACATACTTGCATATTTGCATTCATCATATTACTTTATGTTGATAACTATCCATGAGATATACATGTTACAAGTTGAAAGCAACCGCTGAAACTTAATCTTCCTTTGTGTTGCTTCAATACCTTTACTATGAATTTATTGCTTTATGAGTTAACTCTTATGCAAGACTTATTGATGCTTGTCTTGAAAGTACTATTCATGAAGAGTCTTTGCTATATGATTCAGTTGTTTACTCATTGTCTTTACCATTGCTTTGGATCGCTGCATTCATTACATATGCTTACAATAGTATTGATCAAGATCATGATGGCATGTCACTTCAGGAATTATCTTTGTTATCGTTTACCTACTCGGGACGAGTAGGAACTAAGCTTGGGGATGCTGATACGTCTCCAACGTATCGATAATTTCTTATGTTCCATGCTACTTTATTGATGATACCTACATGTTTTATGCATACTTTATGTCATATTTATGCATTTTACGGCACTAACCTATTAACAAGATGCCGAAGAGCCGATTCTTTGTTTCTGCTGTTTTTGGTTTCAGAAATCCTAGTAAGGAAATATTCTCGGAATTGGACGAAATCAACGCCCAGGGGCCTATTTTTCCACGAAGCTTCCAGAAGTCCGAAGAGGAGACGAAGTGGGGCCACGGGGCGCCGCCACAGTACGGCGACACGGCCTACAGGGGGCCCGCACGGCCCTGTTGTGTGGGGCCCCCGTGCCGCCTCTTGACCTGCCCTTCCGCCTACTTAAAGCCTTCGTCACGAAACCCCCAGTACCGAGAGCCACGATACGGAAAACCTTCCAGAGACGCCGCCGCCGCCAATCCCATCTCGGGGGATTCAGGAGATCGCCTCCGGCACCCTGCCGGAGAGGGGAATCATCTCCCGGAGGACTCTAGACCGCCATGGTCGCCTCCGGAGTGATGTGTGAGGAGTTCACCCCTGGACTATGGGTCCATAGCAGTAGCTAGATGGTTGTCTTCTCCTAATTGTGCTATCATTGTTGGATCTTGTGAGCTGCCTAACATGATCAAGATCATCTATCTGTAATACTATATGTTGTGTTTGTTGGGATCCGATGAATAGTGAATGCTATGTTATGTTGATTATCAATCTATCATGTGTTGTTTATGATCTTGCATGCTCTACGTTGCTAGTAGAGGCTCTGGCCAAGTTTTTGCTTGTAACTCCAAGAGGGAGTATTTATGCTCGATAGTGGGTTCATGTCTCCATTAAATCCGGGGGAGTGACAGCAACCCCTAAGGTTGTGGATGTGCTGTTGCCACTAGGGATAAAACATCAATGCTATGTCTAAGGATATATTCGTTGATTACATTACGCACCATACTTAATGCAATTGTCTGTTGTTTGCAACTTAATACTGGAGGGGGTTCGGATGATAACCTGAAGGTGGACTTTTTAGGCATAGATGCATGCTGGATAGCGGTCTATGTACTTTGTCGTAATGCCCAATTAAATCTCACGCTACTCATCATAACATGTTTGTGCATTGTCATGCCCTCTCTATTTGTCAATTGCCCAACTGTAATTTGTTCACCCAACATGCTTATTCTTATGGGAGAGACACCTCTAGTGAAATGTGGACCCCGGTCCATTCTTTTACATCGAATATAATCTACTGCAATACTCGTTCTACTGTTCTCTGCAAACATCATCATCCACACTATACATCTAATTCTTTGTTACAGCAAGCCGGTGAGATTGACAACCTCACTGTTACGTTGGGACAAAGTACTTTGGTTGTGTTGTGCAGGTTCCACGTTGGCGCCAGAATCCCTGGTGTTGCGTCGCACTACACTTCGCCGCCATCAACCTTCAATGTGCTTCTTGGCTCCTACTGGTTCGATAAACCTTGGTTTCTTACTGAGGGAAAACTTGCCGCTGAACGCATCACACCTTCCGCTTGGGGTTCCCAACGGGCACGTCGACTGCGTGCTAGCATCAGTCACTAATGCTCAAATGTCCCATTCATGAGCTCCCCCGTAATGTTATTATTAATAATTTTTATGCAAGGCTTTCAGGACACCACAAGGACTATCTAGATGCCTGTTTGGAGGGATCTTTCACAAGCAAGGAGGTTGAAGCTAGGTGGGATCTTCTTGATCGGATTGAGGAGAACGCTGAAGATTGGGAGAACGACAAAGGTAAAGAGTCAGGTATAAATTATGATTATGAATGCATTGAAACTTTTATGGATACTGATAAAATTCGAAATATGAGTGCTACTTATGGTCTTGACTCTCAAGTTGTTGCAAATCTTTATAAAGCTTTTGCCTCTCATTTTGAATTGCCTAAGAAGAATTTTGATAAGTATCATGAACCTTTTAAAGACACTTGCATGAAGGATGAAACTGTTATTAATGATTGCAATAAACACGCCCAAACTTCTAAAAATGCTATTTCCTATAAGCATGTTAATTTTTGTGGAATGCATAGACCTTGTGGAATTAATCAAATCGAAGATGAATATTGTATCCATCATATGAATGAAAAAACTAGAAAGTGGTCTAGGGCTCTAGATGATCTTGGTAAAAAAGTTTGTGCCCTCTATCCTTTTATTTGTGAAGTTTGCCATAGAGTGGGTCATTTTAATTTTCAATGCTCCTCCAATGATAATTTCAACCCCATGAGTGCTGCAAATTTGTATTGTGATGATGAAATTACTCCTCATCAGCATGATGAACTTACTTTATTTTTGTGGTGTGAAGAGTTATCAAGAAAAATCTCTTTGTTACATATGAGTGATCTTGATATTGATGATGTCCTCCATGGGTGTATTTCTTATTGCATTGATAATTTCCATACAAATACTTACATACAAAATATTTTAGAAGATGACACTTTGCCAAAATATGATAGGACCGCTGTGTGTTTTGAACTTATTAATGAAAAGGAGGAATCCTCCCAAGTTTCTTCTATTGTTTCTGGAAATAAATCAGGTTATGTTGAGAAGCCTCCCTTCAAGCCTCTTCCTCCTAAAGAAGGGAACGAGGATAAGGAAGAGAAGGAGAAGAAGAAGAAGAAGGGAACGAAGAAGAAGAAGAAGGGGAATAAAGAGAAAGAGGTAACGACATATCCCCGCGTGTATGAGGTAATGATAGGTAACCGTAAGTATGTTGCTCCTAATGATTATTATGATAATGAATCTGAGTACAATGATCTTCCTATGCCCTTTACCTACATTAGTGATCATGATTTGAAAGAGCACACTACTTTTGATATTGAAAATCTCTCGGAAACTAATTCTGAAAATGATGATGTTAATAATTGCCATAGTATCAGTACTATCCATGCTTCCTCCCATAATGATGTAGAAAGCTCTAAGCTTGGGGATGAGGTGTTTGAAAATCCTTTTGCTACTGATCATTATATGTTAGATACATCTCCTTCTAGTAACAATGATGGTATGGTCACAGATGAACATACTGTGAAAGATAACTATTCTATTTCTTATGATGACACTATGCCTCCAATCTTTGATTATTATTATAAAGAATGCTATGATATAGGTTATAACTATCCTAATGAAACTTGTCATAGTTATGATTGGATTGCCAAAAACAATTCCCTTAGTATGCAACTTGTTTACCATGTTCAAATTCTTGATAATAATCTTGCTCCAATTACTATTAATGAGAAGAACTCTTCGTATGCCAAAATTAATGATATTTTTATGCATATGAACCATGATAAGAATGTTTTAAGTGATGGTTATATTGTGGATTTCATCAATAATGCTACTGAAAGTTATTATGAGAGAGGGAAATATGGTTATATGCATCTTAATAATATTAAGTTTCCCCTCTTTATGTTGAGAATCTTGAAGTTACTTGTGTTTTACCTTCCTACGCTTGTCGCTTTGTTCTTCATGAATTTGTTTATTTGCAAGATTCATTTTCATAGGAAGTGGGTTAGGCTTAAATTTGTTTCATATTTGCTTTTTGATGCTCTCTTTTGCTTCAACTCTTATTTGTTGCGAGTGCATCATTAAAATTGCCGAGCCCATCTTAATGGCTATAAAGAAAGCACTTCTTGGGAGATAACCCATGTTTTATTTTACTACAGAAATTTTGTTTTATGTTTGTGTCTTGGAAGTTGTTACTACTGTAGCAACCTCTCCTTATCTTTATTTTATTTTATTGTTGTGCCAAGTAAAGTCTTTGATAGTAAAGATGATACTAGATTTGGATTACTGCGCAGAAACAGATTTCTTGCTGACACGAATTTGGGCAGGGTTCTCTGTAGGTAACTCAGAAAAATCCGCCAATTTACGTGAGTGATCCTCAGATATGTACGCAACTTTCATTCAATTTGAGCATTTTCATCTGAGCAAGTTTAGTGCCCCAGAAAAATTCATCTTTACAGACTGTTCTGTTTTGACAGATTCTGCCTTTTATTTCGCATTGCCTCTTTTGCTGTGTTGAATGGATTTCTTTGTTCCATTAACTTTCAGAAGGTTTGGGCAATGTCCAGACGTGTTAAGAATGATTGTGTCACCTCTGAACATGTGAATTTTTGATTATGCACTAGCCCTCTAATGAGTTTGTTTCGAGTTTGGTGTGGAGGAAGTTTTCAAGGGTCAAGAGAGGAGAATTATATGATCAAGAAGAGTGAAAAGTCTAAGCTTGGGGATGCTCCCGTGGTTCATCCCTGCATATTTCAAGAAGACTCAAGCGTCTAATCTTGGGGATGCCCAAGGCATCCCCTTCTTCATCAACAATTTATCAGGTTCTTCTATTGAAACTATATTTTTATTCGGTCACATCTTATGTACTTTACTTGGAGCGTCTGTGTGCTTTTATTTTCATTTTTTTATTCTCATTCTCTGAATAAATTCATGCTTGTGTGGGAGAGAGACACGCTCCGCTTGTTCATATGAACACTGGTGTTCTTAGCTTTTAATGTTCATGGCGAAGGTTGAAACTGCTTCGTTCATTGTTATTTGGTTGGAAATAGAAAATGCTACATGTGGTAAATTGGTATATGGTCTTGAATAATTTGATACTTGGTAATTGTTGTGCTCATATAGATCATGTTTAAGCTCTTGCATCATGTACTTTGCACATATTAATGAAGAAATACTGTAGAGCTTGTTGACATTTGCTTTGCATGATTGGTCTCTCTAAAGTCTAGATATTTTCTGGTGAGGGTTTGAACAACAAGGAAGACAGTGTAGAGTCTTATAATGCTTGCAATATGTTCTTATGTAAGTTTTGCTGTACCGGTTCATACTTGTGTTTGCTTCAAACAACCTTGCTAGCCTAAGCCTTGTATTGAGAGGAAATACTTCTCGTGCGTCCAAATCCTTGAGCCAAAAACTATGCCATTTGTGTCCACCATACCTACCTACTACATGGTATATTCTGCCATTCCAAGTAAATACTTCGTGTGCTACCTTTAAACAATTCAAAAGTTATTACCTCTTATTTGTGTCAATGTTTTATAGCTCATGAGGAAGTATGTGGTGTTTTATCTTTCAATCTTGTTGGGCAACTTTCACCAATGGACTAGTGGCTTCATCCGCTTATCCAATAATTTTGCAAAAAGAGCTGGCAATGGGGTTCCCAGCCCCAATTAATTAACCTTCATAATTTTGCAAATAGACACTCCTCCATGGTATGTGATTGTTGGAAGGTACCCGAGGATTCGGTTAGCCATGGCTTGAGAAAGCAAAGGTGGGGAGGAGTGTCATCTAAATAAAACTAAAATAAATAGACACTCCTTCATGGTATGAGATTGATGGAAGGCACCCGAGGATTCGGTTAGCCATGGTTTGTGAAAGCAAAGGTTGGAAGGAGTGTCACCCAAAAATAAAAATTTCATGGGAGCCGCTCTTTGAAAGTCTGTCTGGCAATGGAGTTAGAGTGCCCACTACCATTTGTTGACAACAACAAACACCTCTCAAAACTTTACTTTTATGCTCTCTATGATTTCAAAACTTGAAAAGCTCTAGCACATGATTTATCCCTGCTTCCCTCTGCGAAGGGCCTTTCTTCCACTTTATGTTGAGTCAGTTTACCTACTTCCTTCCATCTTAGAAGCAAACACTTGTGTCAACTGTGCATTGATTCTTACATACTTGCTTATTTGCATTCATCATATTACTTTGCGTTGACAATTATCCATGAGATATATATGTTGAAGGTTGAAAGCAACTGCTGAAACTTGTATCTTCATTTGTGTTGCTTCAATGCCTTTACTTTGAATTTATTGCTTTATGAGTTAACTCTTATGCAAGACTTTTGATGCTTGTCTTGAAAGTACTATTCATGAAAAGTTTTGCTATATGTTATCTATTTGTTAGCAACTATAGATCATTGCCTTGAGTCACTTCATTCATCTCATATGCTTTACAATAGTATGATCAAGATTATGTAAGTAGCATGTCACTACATAAATTATTCTTTTTATCGTTTACCTACTCGAGGGCGAGTAGGAACTAAGCTTGGGGATGCTGATACGTCTCCAACGTATCTATAATTTCTGATGTTCCATGCTTGTTTTATGACAATACCTACATGTTTTGTTCACACTTTATATCATTTTGATGCGTTTTCTGGAACTAACCTATTGACGAGATGCCGAAGGGCCAGTTGCTATTTTCTGCTGTTTTTGGTTTCAGAAATCCTAGTAAGGAAATATTCTCGGAATTGGACGAAATCAAAGCCCAGTATCTTATATTTCACGGAAGCTTCCAGAGAGCCAGAGAGGGACTAGAGAGGAGCCCTGGGGGCCCCACACATGGTGGCGGCGCGGCCAGAGGGGGGGCGCGCCCCCTGGTGTGTGGACCCCCCGTGGCCCCTCCGACTCCGACTCTTCGCCCATATAAGCCTTCGTGACCTAAATCTTCAAGACGGATTGACGAAACTCCAGAAAACCTTACAGAGCCGCCGCCATCGCGAAACTCCAATTCGGGGGACAGAAGTCTCTGTTCCGGCACCCTGCCGGGACGGGGAATTGCCCCCGGAGTCATCTCTATCGACACCACCGCCATCTTCTTCACCGCCATCGCTGCTCCCATGATGAGGAGGGAGTAGTTCTCCCCCGAGGCTGAGGGCTCTACCGTAGCTATGTGGTTCATCTCTCTCTTTGTGATCTAGTTGAATATCATCTATGTGCTACTCTAGTGATGTTATTAAAGTAGTCTATTCCTCCTCCATGATGTAATGTTGACAGTGTGTGCATCATGTAGTACTTGGCATAGGTTATGATTGTAATCTCTTGTAGATTATGGAGTTAACTATTACTATGATAGTATTGATGCGATCTATTCCCCCTTTCATAGCCTGACGGTGACGGTGTGCATGCTATGTTAGTACTCGGTATAATTGCAATGGTCTATCATGCACTCTAAGGTTACTTAAATATGAACTCCGAATGTTGTGGAGCTTGTTAACTCCGGCATTGAGGTGCTCTTGTAGCCCTACACAATGAATGGTGTTTGTTATCCAACAAGAGAGTGTAGAGTAGTTTCAGTTATGTGATCAATGTTGAGAGTGTCCACTAGTGAAAGTAGGATCCCTAGGCCTTATTTCCGAACATCGAAACACCTTTTATTTACTGTTCCACTGCATGTTTACTCGCTGCCATATTTATTTCAGATTGCTATTACCACTCATATCCATCCATATTACTTGTATTTCACTATCTCTTCGCCGAACTAGTGCACCTATACATCTGACAAGTGTATTGGGTGTGTTGGGGACACAAGAGACTTCTTGTATCGTAATTGCAGGGTTGCTTGAGAGGGATATCTTTGACCTCTACCTCCCTGAGTTCGATAAACCTTGGGTGATTCACTTAAGGGAAACTTGCTGCTGTTCTACAAACCTCTGCTCTTGGAGGCCCAACACTGTCTACAGGAATAGAAGCGTGCGTAGACATCAATCAAGCACAGTAGAAGCATCATCAAGATTATAAGAGGAATTTTCAGATTAAGCAGAAGTACTAGCATGTGAAGCTTGTGGTGGTGAAACAAGTTGACTTATCACAGATGGTGAATCAAGAGCAGCAGAGGTACTTAGAGTTGTACCTTTTCTTGTAGTGGATGGTAATATGGTGACTTTAGCATCGCGAGGTTTACCCATGATGGAGGATTTGCAGCGAACAATATCAATTCAGGTGAACTTGCAAATAAAGCTATGCTCCCCGGCAACGGCGCCAGAAAATAGTCTTGATGACCCACAAGTAAAGGGAATCGCAACAGTCTTCGAGGGAAGTAAAACCCAATTTATTGATTCGACACAAGGGGAGCCAAAGAATATTTGTAAGCCTTAACAGCGGAGTTGTCAATTCAGCTGCACCTAGAAACAGACTTGCTCGCAATAGTTTATCAGTAGCAACAATTTTATAGCAGTAGCAGTAGTGAAATATAAGCAGCAGTGTAATAAAGACAGCAGTAGTGATTATAGTAAACAACAGGATTAAAATACTGTAGGCATAGGGATGGATGAACGGGCGCTGCATGGATAAGATAACTCATGTAATAATCAAGACTAGGCATTTGCAGATAATAATAAAATAGTATTCAAGTACTAAATAATCATAGGCATGTTTTTCGTATATAGTCGTACGTGCTCGCAATGAGAAACTTGCACAACATCTTTTGTCCTACTAGCCGGTGGCAGCCGGGCCTCTAGGGAAACTACTGGTAATTAAGGTACTCATTTTAATAGAGTACCGGAGCAAAGCATTAACATTCCGTGAACACATGTGATCCTCATATCACAGCCTTCCCCTCCGGTTGTCCCAATTTCTGTCACTTTGGGGCCTCGGGTTCCGGACAGCAATATGTGTATACAACTTGCAGGTAAGATCATAAAACAATGAATATCATCATGAATCAATGACATGTTCAGATCTGAAATCATGGCACTCGGGCCCTAGTGACAAGCATTAAGCATAACAAGTTGCAACAATATCATAAAAGTACCAACAACGGATACTAGGCACCATGCCCTAACAATCTTATGGCTATTATATGAAAAATCTCATCCAATCCCTACCATCCCCTTCAGCCTACAGCGGGGATTTACTCACACATGGATGAGGGCAGCATGGAAGGTTGTTGGAGAGGCATCGGTGGCGATGATGGCGATAATCTCCTCCAATTCCCCGTCCCGGCAGGTGCCAGAACAGAGTTTCTGATCCCGAGATTGGGTTTCGCGACGGCGGCGGAGTGCTGGATGTCTTCTGGAAAATTGGTCGAACCCCCATGCATTTTTAGGTCAAAGGCTTTAGGTAGTCCAGAGGGGGGCGCCTGGGGCTGGCCGAGGCGGCGTCCCCATATGGCGGCGCGGCCCAGGGCCCCCCCGTGCCGCCATGTGGTGTGCGCCCCTCGTGGCCCCCTCCGTCTCGTCTTCTGGCTCCGTAGGTCTTCTGTGAAAATAGGCCCATTGCAATTATTTCCGGGGATTTTCCTGAAAGTTAATTTTCTGCACAAAAATAAGACACCAGGGAAATTCTGCTGAAAACAGCGTTAGTCCGTGTTAGTTGTATCCAAAATACACAAATTAGAGGCAAAACAATAGCAAAAGTGTTCGAGAAAGTAGATACGTTTTGGACGTATCAAGGATCTACTACTTCCGCTGCCCACTGGAACGGGTTGAAGGACGTCTTCATCAACACCGTATGTGTGACCGAGAACGGAGGTGCTGCCCAACTGTGGCACCGTCAAGATCTTCTACGCGCTTTTGAAAGTGGGAAGTGATCATCTTCTGCAACAACGAGATCTAATCTTGTAGGCTTTGGAAATCTTCGAGGGTTATTCTCATGATCTTCTCGTTGCTCCTATCTTCTAGATTGCATCTTGGCTTGGTTTTCGTTCTTGCGGTAGGAATTTTTTGTTTTCTATGCTACGAATCCCATATGTGGTATCAGAGCCGTGTCTATGCATAGATTGGTTGCACGAGTAGAAAACAATTGTTTTATGTGTAAGGATTCGTTGCATAGAAAACAAAAAATTTCCTACCGCGAGAATGCAATCCAAGCCAAGATGCAATCTAGAAGACGGGAGCAACGAGGGGATGAACGAGACTCACCCTTGAAGATTTCCAAAGCCTACAAGATGAGGCTCTTGTTGCTGTGGTAGACGATCACTTGCCGCTTTCAAAAGCGCGTAGAAGATCTTGACGGTGCCACAATCGGGCAGCACCTCCGTACTCGGTCACACGTTCGGTGTTGATGAAGACGACGTCCTTCTCCCCGTTCCAGCGGGCAGCGGAAGTAGTAGCTCCTCCTTGATTCCGGCAGCACGACGGCGTGGTGGCGGTGGCGATGGAGATCTCCGGTGGAGCTTCGCTAAGCGTTGCAGGAGAGGTGGAGGAGTGGGGCGGCTAGTGTTTGGGGAGAGGGGGTGGCCGGCCTCCAAGGGGTGCGGACAAGGTGGTGGCTTGTGGTGGCCGGCCCCCTCCCCTTTGCCCCTCATTATATAGGTGGAACCCCCAAGTGTTGGACTACAAGTCTTCGAATAATACCCCAACCCAAAAACCTTCCATGTGTAGGGAAACCTACCCAAGGTGGGATTCCCACCTCAAGTGGGACTCCCACCGATCCATGAGGGGGGGTGGCCGGCCCCCTTGGTGGAGTCCACTCGGGACTCCACCCCTCTAGGGTTGGCCGGCCATGGGTGGTGGAGTCCCTCCGGGACTCCGCCTTCCAAAGTGATTTCTTTCGGACTTTTCTAGAACCTTCTAGAACCTTCCATAAATTCACCGGATCATTTTCAAACTTATAAAATGACTTCCTATATATGAATCTTATTCTCCGGACCATTCCGGAACTCCTCGTGATGTCCGGGATCCCATCCGAGACTCCGAACAAAAATTCGAACTCCATTCCATATTCAAGTTCTACTATTACGACATCAAACCTTAAGTGTGTCACCCTACGGTTCGCGAACTATGTGGACATGGTTGAGACTTCTCTCCGACCAATAACCAATACCGGGATCTGGAGATCCATAATGGCTCCCACATATTCAACGATGACTTAGTGATCGAATGAACCATTCACATACGATACCAATTCCCTTTGTCACGCGATATTTTACTTGTCCGAGGTTTGATCATCGGTATCTCTCTATACCTCGTTCAACCTCGTCTCCTGACAAGTACTCTTTACTCGTACTATGGTATGTGGTCTCTTATGAACCATTCATATGCTTGCAAGCTATTTAGACGACATTCCACCGAGAGGGCCCAGAGTATATCTATCCGTCATCGGGATGGACAAATCCCACTGTTGATCCATATGCCTCAACTCATACTTTCCGGATACTTAATCCCACCTTTATAACCACCCATTTACGCAGTGGCGTTTGATGTAATCAAAGTACCTTTCCGGTATAAGTGATTTACATGATCTCATGGTTAAAAGGACTAGGTAACTATGTATCGAAAGCTTATAGCAAATAACTTAATGACGTGATCTTATGCTACGCTTAATTGGGTGTGTCCATTACATCATTCATATAATGACATAACCTTGTTATTAATAACATCCAATGTTCATGATCATGAAACAATGATCATCTATTAATCAACAAGCTAGTTAAGAGGCTTACTAGGGACTCATTGTTGTTTACATAACACACATGTATCAATGTTTCGATTAATACAATTATAGCATGGTATATAAACATTTATCATAAACACAAAGATATATAATAACCACTTTTATTATTGCCTCTTGGGCATATCTCCAACAGTCTCCCACTTGCACTAGAGTCAATAATCTAGATTACATTGTAAGGTACCTATCACCCATGACATTCTGGTGTTGGTCATGCTTTGCCCTAGGGAGAGCTTTAGTCAACGTATCTGCTACATTCAGATCAGTGTGTACTTTGCAAATCTTTACTTCTCCATCTTCAATGTACTCGCGAATCGAATGATAACGCAGCTTGATATGCTTCAGCCTCTTGTGTGACCTTGGTTCTTGAGCATTGGCGATGGCACCCATGTTGTCACAGTAGATGACTAGTGGGTCCAATGCACTAGGAACCACACCGAGCTCTACAATGAACCTCTTCATCCATACCGCTTCTGATGAAGCCTCTGAAGCCGCTATGTACTCCGATTCTGTTGAAGACTTCGCCACCGTGCACTGCTTCGAGCTTGCCCAGCTTACTGCAGCACCATTCAATATAAACACGTACCCAGACTGAGACTTAGAGTCATCAGGATCAGTGTTCCAACTTGCATCGGTGTAACATGTTACAACGAGCTTTTGGTCACCTCCATAACAAAGAAACATATCCTTAGTTCTTTTCAAGTACTTCAGGATACTCTTGACCGCTGTCCAGTGTTCCATTCCTGGATCACTTTGATATCTGCTAGTCAAACTAATAACATGTTGTAATAACCCAGAACATAGGAACGACGAAGGGTAGATTTAGAAATGGGATGTGCATTTCATCGCAAAACGGGGGAAATTTTCGCGCCTTATTGCAACTAAACCTAAGAGGGATCGAGGTTCTCTCTCATTTTGCACTTAGGGTTAGGCAATGTGAGTTAGGGCAATTTAGACATGATCTCTTTTGTATCTTATTGATTTGGAGAATGATTGCATTTGAAAAGTGTTAACACATTTAACATTGATCATCATACAATATAAATAATGAATTCATAATTCAAACACAACTTATAAATTCAAATGACTTTGAATTTCAAATGGAATATCAAATACAATATTTAATCAAGAATATTAACATTACATAAGACAAAAGCTCATAAACAAAACTTGAGCTTTATTGATACATAACACAAATTACAAAGTCTTTACAATATTCTTGATACAAGAATTGAGAAATAATAAACAGAAATAAAAAGGGAAAATTACAAGATGGTTCTAAACTAAAACCTAGACTAAATGAATTGAGGATGATCTTCTGGCCATAATTCACTTCAAACCTGCAAAACCAATCACAAGTGCTAGACCAGAATGTAAGTGTTAGAAAATTCAGTTTGGACAGTTAGCACAAATCACAGAAATTCAGTTTGGACAGTGAACACTGTCACTGCACACTTGTGCTTGTCCAAATCTCTGGACAGCACAAGATAGGCACAGGCAGACCAACACTGAGCAGCCACAGTGGGCTCAAGTTTCAGCATATGAGGGCTGTTGCTAACCAAGCAACAACAAGGCAATGCAAGGGATGAGTCACAAAGTAACCAGGCCTTGTGTGTCATGGCCAGAGTAGAAGTAGGGATCATATAAATAGAACACAAACCCTAGAACCATGACAGTCGACCAGATAGAATAATTCACTAGGTAAGGGTGAAGCTAGAGCCAACACAAGTTCATCCAGTTCTTGCCAAGAACAAAACCAACACACAACCACTCATCACCAGGAATCATGGTGACCTGAGAAGATCAACCAGAATCTGGAGGTGAAGGGCTGTGCACAAAAAACCACAAGTCTGCAACAACAAAACATCTCATACTAGGAGCTGGAACAAGGTATACCAAGTTCCTGGACAGATCCAATGGATCTGATCCATAAATTATGCATGACATAATCATGGGATTGAGCAGATGCTCAAGTGGGTAGATCCTCACTTGGTTTTCACAAAGGATTACTGCCAGTCTAAAAGCCACTAAAAATGGAAATCATCTAGATACAGATCTTGTGCACAGAAGCTAGCAATCATGCACAGATGCACACACTAGCAAGAACATATGCACAGATAGCACCAGTAGATGTGTTGCAATGATTAGCAGCTGATACAGACTACACAGTAAATCCTAAGCAAGTAACCATCAGCAAACACTAGATTTCATCAGGCAAGCATATTGGCATTCATGTCTAGTATGATCCCCAAATATGCAAGCAAAGTTTGAGTAGCCACAAGATCCAATCAAATAAGTGAGCAACCAATCAGTAGCAAGGCTACTGAGGTCACACCACACTTAGCACCATTTAAAAGAAAGCCAACTATAGCACATCATTATCCAGGAATAGATTCAGATTCATTTGATTGCTAAACAATCATGAATAGCCAATTCATATACAAGCAAGACATTTAAATCATCACAGCATAAGCAGTTCATTATGAACCAATTTAACTCAAGCATGAATTTATCACAGATCCATACTAATTATTGACAGTAGCACACTGTAGGACAACATGGCACCAATGAATGCATCACAGCCACTGGATCTAGTCCAGTAAGCTAGAGCAAGCAATAGCACAAGTAAGCAGTAGCATAGTGATGCTTGAGCATCAGCATCAACAAGGAAGATGAATCACTTAGCCACAGAATTAATCAGTAAGCCATCACTGACATTTAATTGATCAAATGGATCAATTGAATCAAGTCAAGCCACACAGATAAGCTAGCCAACAAGCAATGGTTGATCGAATGGCTCATTAGCTTACACAGGAAGCACAGAAGCATTTCACAAGCACCACTGACACTCACAAGTGTCACTGATGTACCACAGTACACCTAGACATGCAAGTATAACATGCCAGCAAGCACAAGCAAGCCCATAAGCAAGTACATCATGGCATAGCAAGCTTTTAAGCAAGCACAGCAGAGCATAGCAAGATTAGACCAGGCTAGGAGCAACAGATAAGCAAACAGAGCATGTACAGCAAGCAAGGCAACACTGGCCAGTACCAGAAATTGGTGCTTTGGCCATGAGCTTGCAGCAAATGGAAGCATAGGCAAATTGAGAAGCCATGGCAGAGCTCTGTGTGATCACAGGATCAGCAGAAAGCAACAGAACATGAGGAAGAAGAATTACAGAAGCAAGGGAGGCGCACAGACATGGAGAAGAGAAGGAGGAGGTGAAGAAACTTACACGCGCCTGGTGGCAGAAGCTAGGGCATGGCGAGGCAGTGCTCGCACGGCCATAGCAGCTGCAAAACCAGGGTAGGCACCGACGTTACGCCGGCGAACACGAACACACCACCGTAGCAGAGCACCAGAGACGACAGCACAGGTACTGCGAGCAGCACCCGCGCCAAGTCAATCTCGGAGGCGCACACGTCGACGGCGAGGACGAGAGGTCGCCGGAGATCGCCAATCGCTAGAGGCGATTCTCCACGAGATCCAGAGAGGGGCGATTCGCCAGGAGAGGAAGAGATGGGGGAAACCACGCGGACAGATCGATAGATCGTCTCGCGGCGGTCCCGATTTGGTAAGTGGCTAGGGCAGAGGAGCATGGAGATGGCCGGAGAGCGGCGACGGCCATGGCGGCGACGCCATCGCCACGGGAGACGCGAGAGAGTTAGGGTTAGGGACGAGCGAGTGAGAGAGGCGAGTGAGGAGCGAGGTGGGCCGCTTCGGCGCCACCGACCCATAATGGGACAAGCCTTAATGGGCTGTCCCATGGGCCTTAGTTAAGTGGGCTGGCCCAATAGGGGCCAGGGGTATTTCTGTCTTTTTACTTTTAAGAAAAAGACCAGAATTTCACCAATTTTTAGTAAATAAAATACAACTCTAAAAATCCATTAAAAATTGGATTAGTGAATAAAAAATAAATCTTAACTAGAATAAAATATGAAATAGAATTTAAGAAACAAATTCAAAATTATGAATTTGAAGAATTTAAATAATAACTTGGAATTTTAAACTATTATTGCCTTGTATTTAAAAATTCAAGGAAAAATCTCAAATACCTTCAAATACTTATTTTCAAACATTTAAAAATGAAATTCTACTAATCCAAGTCATTTCTATTGAGAAAAGTATTTTTCCAAGAAAAATACTATATTCCTTTTTATTCCAAAAACTATAGAGGTAACTCTATGATTTCAAATTATTTTTGGAATGAGTAAAGGAATCACCAAGTAAAGAAGTTTTACTTTGAAGTATCTTACTCTATGTGAATTAAGATAGTTTACGCCTTTAAATCAATTGCAAGTTACTGCCAAAGGCATAAATCTTAACTCAACCCTAAATTGCTATAACCCAGCGGGGTAAAGGGATTCAACATAAAATAATACATCCATGATTGCATTATTTGGATTTTATAACATTGTCCTTACCGGACAATGATGCTTCTTACAGAACCCGAGGTCCAGGTTCCATCAACTGCATTGAACTGCACTATCTCGCAGTCCACAGGCAAGTTCACCCTTGCTCATGTCAACTTGATTATTTTCTACTACTTTAATGCAAAGCTATATATTTCTCATTCCTGCATCGCAAATAAAATGTTACTTTCCAACTATGAATATGACTATGTGGCTGGCAATGGAACCATGGTATGTGTTGATATGGTGGAGGTTCCATTGCATGGGTTATATCACCCTAGAATTAATTACCAATGCCGTCCAGTGATTCTAGCGCCGTACAAACCGCGTTGACCATGAGATCTATAATGGCTCTGGGGAAGCCAGCCGTATCTTTTCCCTTCTGCACGCCAACGGATTGGTAGAGCTGGTGGGGTGTTGGAGGCACTGCCGCAATAGGTTGGGATATCCTTTTAAATCCCCATCCATTAGTGATGATAAGCTCTACGATCTATGATGGATTATCCGGAGTACACCGTGAGTAAAGCCGTATTATCGGAAGAAGTCTACTGGGGGTGTAGGGTCGGACAAAAGGGTGGGTTTGCAGTCGCGGAGAAGGCGGTGTGGGCTTGGATTTTCATACCTGGCCTCACACCAAAGGAAGTGTGAACGGGGGCAAGTCCCTGCGGATGGAAAAAGGGGTGGAATCTCTTGTGGGAAAAGTAACGCACCTCTGCAGAGTGTATCAAATTGTGGCTGTCACTCCCTGTTCCGGGAAGGGAACCGCGAACGCGGCAGGAAAGTAACTCCACGAAGTTCTAGTCAACCTGTGAAGACTGACGGGCATAGTTTTCATAATAAAAGCAACCTTTTGAAGAAATGATTTCAAAACATGCATTGACCTGCGATTTCCTGATCAATGGTCGTAGCTAGTGCATCAAACACCTTTTTACTCTTTTAGAACTTGCTGAGTACCTCTGTACTCACTTTCTTTCGACACCCTTGCTAGACTGTGATCCGGAAGTGGAGGCCATCAATGATGGAGCACCAGAAGGAAGCTACGAGCTGGTCTACGAGGAGCCTGATCTTACCGGCGGAGTGGAAGGAGTAGACTATGGGATAGTCTACGGACCCGATGACACGGAGGAGGAGGAGTAGTGACATACCCTAGCATCATAGAGCCGAGCAACGTAGAACTTACCTAAATAAGTTGTTGAGCTCTCTTTATATTTAGTTATGAGTTGTAATCGTACTTAAGTAGTATCTTAGGGTGTTCTCATAGGACCTGTGAGAATACCAACTTGTTAAGACAATGTTTGTAATAAGTATGGAGTGTTATGACCTGCAATGTTTCTGTTGTACCACTCTGAGGGATATGGCAATTTGTGAAGAAGTCCCTTCACAAAGATCATATCAACGACTTGTATACTACAACATGCAGTGGTATGCTAGGTCACCGCAGCTGGTATCAGAGCAAATGTTGCGACCTTAGGTTGGAAAAAAACCTAGTATAGGGAAGAAACCTGTAGGAGTCTAGTAGAAATAGTAAAGGATTCTCTAGAAATATGGTGATTATTCACATGAGAATAGCAAAACCATATATTTTAGTGCGATAATTCTTTATTATAGCTATTATGATGCATTATCACTACTAATATTCTGCTTTGGTATGCAGCCATAATGGCGAATACTTTTCCTAAGAGGACTTTGAGGAAGGTTGAGGGATGGCTCGGTGATTATGATGGACCGATCACAGCTCTCCTGTGTGGGATGCTGAAGGAACTTCATTGTGACCCACTGATACCTGTTATCAAGTATACCTACTATGATGGGGAAATCCTAGCCAAGTGCAGAGTATCGGTCCAACTACCGACAAAACTGCTGATGAGTCGTGTAATGCCATACGGAGAAGCCAAAACCATCACCACAGCCTACCACATGGGCCTATTCAAGGCAATCCTTGAGATAAGGCAGCACAAGTCAGTAGAACTGCTATGTTCAGAGTTTTCTCATATACCTCATGCCGAGGAAGATGAGGATCCCACTCTGAATCATCTGGTGTTAGCACACAGAAGTCCTAAAGCTGCAGCACATCACATGGATAGCTGTAAGTCTTTATTGACCACGATGTACCTTTTACACATGAAGATGAGGGGTGAGATTGACCACATGCTAGCTGAGTTCACGGACCCTGATAAAGTCCAAACTCGGATGCGTGATCTGAGGGCACAACCACAACACACTACACCTTTCTTTAGCCTAGACAGCTATGTAGATTTGAGTGACCAGTTGTCCCATAAAGATCCACTCACACCCAACTATGTCCCACACTATCCACATGTGTCAGCATCATATGAGTCTGGATATGGGGGAGATGATTCCAGGAACCTAGACTGCTCGGAGTCACCAATCGAGAATTCGACTGGTTGGCGTTTCGGGGAACCATTTGGAGATGAAGGAGAACCCATCACTTGTGATTCAGGGGATGAAGGAGGCGCGGTTAACCAGAACGTTAACCAAAGCTTTGGGCAGGAAGAGAAAGACACCAACTCCATTTCTTTACATCTGGAGATGGGATTACCTAAAACATCCCAGTACGTTGTAGGGGAGAGTTCTGGAACCAAGAAAAAGAAGAAGAAGAAGATGAGAGGTCAAGTGAGTAGGAATCCTCCATGGATGGCAGAAGAAGGTGAGCTGTATCCCACTGGGGATACAAATGAGTCTTTATCCAGCTATTTTGGCATGACAGATCTCTGTCTCGGCACTTCGTCCGATTCAGATTACATACCTACTGGAAGGACCTTCATTCCGGACGGTGTTCGGAAGACAAACTGCTGTACCGGATGGACCCCAGGGATGTACGCGGAGGCGAGTTATGATGACGAGGAGTAGAGCTCCAAGGAAGAATAAAGTACTTTAGGTGGTATTGTAATAGAACGTATTTTAAATTCCCGTTGGCTTGGGCTTTGAGCCAAATAAGTGGTTTATATATACCACATGTAATATAAGTTTGTGTGTGTGTTATGTAATATACAAAGTATATGCATAATAAATGTTTGTTTTGTATTTGCTTCTTGATTTCATTGTGTGACTAGTTCTGGGCATTGAGTTGAGCTCAGAAAGCATTTGCATGGTGTAATTATGAGTAATCGCTCTTTGTTACAGGACTAGGGGGAAAATGGCGTTAGTAGAAACCGAAGAGGCTCGCAGAGAGCGGGAGGCAAGAGAAAAAGAGGAGGCAGATGCAGCAGCTAGAGCAGAGAATGCACCACCACCACCACACCCAATGATGCACCCAGATTTCCAACAGTATATGAGAGCAATGGAGGAAGATAGGAGGCGTTACCAGGAAAGCCAAAGCAAGAATATGCAAGACTTCTTTACCCACGTCATCAATGATAGGGGTAATGAAGGCAAGGGAGTAACCCTATCAGACTTCCAAAATGGAAGACCACTACCTTTTACATCAGCTCCAGAACCAATGGACGCTGAAGATTGGCTTATGGATACGGAACGGAAGCTGAAGACCGTTGGTTGTAATGATGAGGAGAAGATTAGATATACTACTTATCTGTTGTCAGGACCAGCAGCGTCATGGTGGGAGAACCTTGTAGCAGTACACCCTCCAGATAAGGTGTTCACCTGGGAGGAGTTCAAGAAGAAGTTCCGGGATGCCCATGTTCCGGACAGCGTGGTGGAGCTGAAGAAGAGGGAGTTTGACGAACTACGACAGAACACTGCACCCATCATGCAGTATGTTCGGGATTTCAACAGGTTATCCAGGTATGCACCTGAGGATGTGGATACGGAGGAGAAAAGAAAGAAACGGTTCATGAAAGGCATGAATCCATACATGAAGATGCAACTGAGGTTGGCACGGACTGCCGAATTCTAGGAACTGATTGACTCGGCAATCACTTTCGAGGATGATTACCGGCAAGTCCAAGAGGACAGGAGGAAGAGGGCTCGTATTGAGCCAAGGAAGTACCCAATTAGTAAACCAATACCTGATCGGAGTTTCAAACCCCGATACCGACCTACTACTGGTAATCAATACAACCGGGGAGGTCAGAGTCAGAATCCAATCAACCAGATCGTCTGCAACAATTGTGGCCTAAGGGGTCATATGCAGAAGGATTGTCAGAAAACCAGAATCATTTGTTATGGTTGTGGGAAGGATGGACACATCAAGCCGGATTGTCCAAACAAGGCGTCTTGGAGCGGACAGAGCTCAGGAGGACGAGGTGGAAACAACAACAACAACAACAACAACAACAACAACCGCAACAACAACAACAACAACAACAACCGCAACTACAACAACAACAACAACAACAAGAAGAGGGGAAAGCCTTATGGAAAGCTGAATTGCACATCTTTGGAACAAGCGGAAGAATCGGATCAAACAGTCTTAGGTACGCTAAGCATTCTTACTCATCCTGGCAAAGTATTATTTGACACTGGAGCAACTACATCATTTCTTGCATTGGAGTTTGTGGAAAAATTCGGGCTTAGATGTTCTGAGTTAGAAACCCCTATAACTGTTCTATCCGCGGGGGGAACGATCTTAGTAACCCACGTGAAAGAAGCACGAGTCCTAACCATATGTGACTGTGTGTATTTCGCGGACCTATTCATCATACCCATGAAGGACATATCTGTCATCCTAGGGATGGACTGGTTGATAGAGAATGGAGCGGTAATTAACTGTGGAGACAAAACAGTATCACTTCGCAACTCCATTGGAGGTCGAATTGTTTTCCAAGGAGACAAGTACAGTGAGTTGGAGATAGGATTGGAACTCAATAGTCTGAAGGAGGTGAGAATTGAAGATATTCCTGTAGTGAATGAGTTTCAAGATGTATTTCCTAAGGAACTACCGGGTATGCCACCCGATAGGGAGATAGAATTCACAATCGATCTGATTCCAGGCACAACACCAATAGCTCAACCACCATATAAGATGGGGCCAAAGGAATTAGTGGAACTGAAAGCTCATATTGATGAGTTAGAACAGAAGGGATTCATTCAAGAAAGTGTGTCACCATGGGGTACACCAGTCATTTTTGTGGATAAAAGAGATGGAGGAAAGAGAATGTGTGGAGATTACCGGAATTTGAACAATGTAACTATCAAGAACAAGTATCCTTTACCTAGAATACAAGACCTTTTTGATCAAGTGCAAGGAGCTAGAGTCTTCTCGAAGATAGATTTAAGGTCATGATACCATCAAATCAAGATCAAGAAGGAGGATGTGCCAAAAACAGCGTTCGTATCAAGGTATGGACACCATGAATACTTGGTTGTACCATTTGGACTAACAAATGCACCAGCAATTTTCATGAATTTGATGAACAAGATATTCATGAAGTACTTGGACAAGTTTGTGATAGTGTTCATAGATGATATTCTAATCTATTCCAAAGATAAAGAAGAACATGCCAAGCATTTGAAGATAGTTCTGCAAATTTTGAGAGAACACCAGCTGTATGCAAAATTCAGCAAGTGCAAATTTTGGTTAGATAGTGTTGAGTTTCTTGGACATGTCATAACCAAAGAAGGCATAGCGGTGAATCCAAGCAAGGTTCAGTCCGTATTGGAATGGAAGTCACCTAAAAATTCTAAGGAGATACGAGGATTTCTTGGTATGGCAGGCTATTATCGGAGATTCATAGAGGGATTTTCAAAGATTGTCGGACCAATGACCAAGTTACTCAAGAAAAATACTCCATTTGAGTGGACGAATGAGTGTGAAGCCAGCTTCCAAACACTCAAAGATAAGTTAACCACAACACCGGTGTTAGCAGTTCCTGAACCAGGAAAGGATTACACGGTGTATTGTGATGCTTCCAAGAATGGACTTGGATGTGTTCTTATGCAAGATCGGAAGGTAATAGCTTATGGCTCAAGACAGTTGAAACCACATGAACACAACTACCCAGTACATGATCTAGAGTTAGCGGCAGTTGTGTATGCTTTAAAGAGTTGGAGACAATTTTTATATGGATCCAAGTGTGAGTTATACACCGATCATAAAAGTTTGAAATATTTCTTCACTCAGAAGGAATTAAACATTAGACAGAAGAGATGGTTAGAGTTGATTAAGGATTATGACCTTACAATCAACTATACACCAGGCAAGGCTAATGTAGTAGCAGATGCTTTAAGCAGGAAGAGTACGGAGAATCAACCTACGGAATGGGAGATTCCAAAGGAACTTCGGAAAGAGCTAGAGGATGCTCAGATTTTGTTTATTCAAGGTGATGTTAAGGGAAGTATAGCAACCATGAGGATTATGGATGAGATGTACTCAGACTTGAAGTATGAGATTATCCGAAAACAAGCGGATGATTTGTTCATCCAAGAAGAAATCAAGAGAATTGGAGAGGGAAGACCATCGGAATTCCATCTAGGGGATTTTGATTCATTATACTTTCAGAAAAGGATATGTGTACCGGATGATCCAGAAGTGAAGTCAATCATATTAAAGGAAGCACATGAAACCCCTTATTCAATACATCTGGGAAGTACTAAAATGTATATGGATTTAAAAGAGATGTTCTGGTGGAACAACATGAAAAGAGAAATAGCACAATATGTCTCGGAATGTCATACATGTCAACGAGTGAAGGCAGAACATCAGAGTCCTGCGGGATTACTCAAAACACTAGAGATACCAGAGTGGAAATGGGATGAAATCGGAATGGATTTTGTTACTGGTCTACCAATGACTAGTAAGAAGAAGGATATGATATGGGTAATAGTGGACAGGCTTACCAAGAGTGCTCATTTCATAGCCGTAAATACAAAGGATACTGCAGAAAAGCTTGTGGATATATATGTGAAGGATATTGTGAGCAAGCATGGAGTACCTAAGAAAATAGTCTCAGATAGAGGTTCAATTTTCACATCAGCATTTTGGAAACAACTCCAAGAAGCTTTAGGATCCAAGTTGGATTTCAGTACAGCTTATCATCCACAAACCGGAGGACAAACCGAAAGAACCAACCAGATACTTGAAGACATGCTTAGAGCTTGTGCTCTAAACTTTGGAGGCTCATGGGAGGACCATTTACCTTTGGCGGAATTCTCATATAACAATAGTTATCAGAGTAGCATCCAGATGGCACCGTACGAGGCATTGTACGGAAGGAAGTGTCGATCACCCATTTGTTGGTTTGAAACCAGAGAAAACAAGGAGTTTACACCGGACTACATCAAGGAGAGACAAGGAGTCATCGAGGTAATCCGGGATAGACTCAAAATAGCTCAAAGTCGTCAAAAGAGTTATGCCGACCAAAGAAGAAGAGCTTGGGAACCGAAAGTGGGAGATATGGTATATTTAAAGCTTAGCCCAATGAAAGGACTTAAGAGGTTCGGAGTGAAAGGAAAATTAAGTCCTCGATATATAGGGCCATTTAAGATACTCAGTCAGAATCGAGGAACAGCTTTTGAGTTGGAATTACTAGCGCAACTAAGTCAAGTTCACAATGTGTTTCATGTATCACAACTCAGAAAGTGTTTGAAGGCACCGGATGATCCTATCACATATGAAGAAATAGAATTGCAATCTGACTTAACTTATGTGGAAAGACCAGAAAAGATCCTAGAAGTACAATCGAAGAAGTTAAGAAACAGAGCAATCAAATACTGCAAGGTTCAATGGCAACATCATCCTGAGCGAGAAGCAACTTGGGAGACGGAAGAAGAACTAAGGAAGTCTTACCCCGAGATGTTCAGGTACCAATCTTAACTTCGGGACGAAGTTTCTATTAAGGGGGAGAGGCTGTAATAACCCAGAACATAGGAATGACGAAGGGTAGATTTAGAAATGGGATGTGCATTTCATCGCAAAACATGGGAAATTTTCGCGCCTTATTGCAACTAAACCTAAGAGGGATCGAGGTTCTCTCTCATTTTGCACTTAGGGTTAGGCAATGTGAGTTAGGGCAATTTCGACATGATCTCTTTTGTATCTTATTGATTTGGGGAATGATTGCATTTGACAAGTGTTAACACATTTAACATTGATCATCATACAATATAAATAATGAATTCATAATTCAAACACAACTTATAAATTCAAATGACTTTGAATTTCAAATGGAATATCAAATACAATATTTAATCAAGAATATAAACATTACATAAGACAAAAGCTCATAAACAAAACTTGAGCTTTATTGATACATAACACAAATTACAAAGTCTTTACAATATTCTTGATACAAGAATTGAGAAATAATAAACAGAAATAAAAAAGGGAAAATTACAAGATGGTTCTAAACTAAAACCTAGACTAAATGAATTGAGGATGATCTTCTGGCCATAATTCACTTCAAACCTGCAAAACCAATCACAAGTGCTAGACCAAAATGTAAGTGTTAGAAAATTCAGTTTGGACAGTTAGCACAAATCACAGAAATTCAGTTTGGACAGTGAACACTGTCACTGCACACTTGTGCTTGTCCAAATCTCTGGACATCACAAGATAGGCACAGGCAGACCAACACTGAGCAGCCACAGTGGGCACAAGTTTTAGCATATGAGGGCTGTTGCTAACCAAGCAACAGCAAGGCAATGCAAGGGATGAGTCACAAAGTAACCAGGCCTTGTGTGTCATGGCCAGAGTAGAAGTAGGGATCATATAAATAGAACACAAACCCTAGAACCATGACAGTCGACCAGATAAAATAATTCACCAGGTAAGGGTGAAGCTAGAGCCAACACAAGTTCATCCAGTTCTTGCCAACAACAAAACCAACACACAACCACTCATCACCAGGAATCATGGTGACCTGAGAAGATCAACCAGAATCTGGAGGTGAAGGTCTGTGCACAAAAAACCACAAGTCTGCAACAACAAAACATCTCATACTAGGAGCTGGATCAAGGTATACCAAGTTCCTGGACAGATCCAATGGATCCGATCCATAAATTATGCATGACATAATCATGGGATTGAGCAGATGCTCAAGTGGGTAGATCATCACTTGGTTTTCACCAAGGATTACTGCCAGTCTAAAAGCCACTAAAAATGGAAATCATCTAGATACAGATCTTGTGCACAGAAGCTAGCAATCATGCACAGATGCACACACTAGCAAGAACATATGCATAGATAGCACCAGTAGATGTGTTGCGATGATTAGCAGCTAATACAGACTACACAGTAAATCCTAAGCAAGTAACCATCAGCAAACCCTAAATTTCATCAGGCAAGCATATTGGCATTCATGTCTAGTATGATCCCCAAATATGCAAGCAAAGGTTGAGTAGCCACAAGACCCAATCAAATAAGTGAGCAACCAATCAGTAGCAAGGCTACTGAGGTCACATCACACTTAGCAACATTTAAAAGAAAGCCAACCATAGCACATCATTATCCAGGAATAGATTCAGATTCATTTGATTGCTAAACAATCATGAATAGCCAATTCATATACAAGCAAGACATTTAAATCATCACTGCATAAGCAGTTCATTATGAATCAATTTAACTCAAGCATGAATTTATCACAGATCCATACTAATTATTAACAGTAGCACAATGTAGGACAACATGGCACCAATCAATGCATCACAGCCACTGGATCTAGTCCAGTAAGCTAGAGCAAGCAATAGCACAAGTAAGCAGTAGCATAGTGATGCTTGAGCATCAACATCAACAAGGAAAATAAATCACTTAGCCACAGAATTAATCAGTAAGCCATCACTGACATTTAATTGATCAAATGGATCAATTGAATCAAGTCAAGCCACACAGATAAGCTAGCCAACAAGCAATGGTTGATCCAATGGATCATTAGCTTACACAGGAAGCACAGAAGCATTTCACAAGCACCACTGACACTCACAAGTGTCACTGATGTACCACAGTACACCTAGACAAGCAAGTATAACATGCCAGTAAGCACAAGCAAGCCCATAAGCAAGTACAGCATGGCATAGCAAGCTTTTAAGCAAGCACAGCAGAGCATAGCAAGATTAGACCAGGCTAGGAGCAACAGATAAGCAAACAGAGCATGTACAGCAAGCAAGGCAACACTGGTCAGTACCAGAAATTGGTGCTTTGGCCATGAGCTTGCAGCAAATGGAAGCATAGGCAAATTGAGCAGCCATGGCAGAGCTCTGTGTGATCACAGGATCACCAGAAAGCAACAGAACATGAGGAAGAAGAAGTACAGAAGCAAGGGAGGCGCACAGACATGGAGAAGAGAAGGAGGAGGTGAAGAAACTTACACGCGCCTGGTGGCAGAAGCTAGGGCATGGCGAGGCAGTGCTCGCGCGGCCATAGCAGCTGCAAAACTAGGGTAGGCGCCGATGTTACGCCGGCGAACACGAACACACCACCGTAGCAGAGCACCAGAGACGACGGCACAAGTACTTGATACGCGTACAACACGCGTCCGTTGGGAACCCCAAGAGGAAGGTGTGATGCGTACAGCGGCAAGTTTTCCCTCAGTAAGAAACCAAGGTTTATCGAACCAGTAGGAGCCAAGAAGCACGTTGAAGGTTGATGGCGGCGGGATGTAGTGCGGCGCAACACCAGGGATTCCGGCGCCAACGTGGAACCTGCACAACACAACCAAAGTACTTTTCCCCAACGTAACAGTGAGTTTGTCAATCTCACCGGCTTGCTGTAACAAAGGATTAGATGTATAGTGTGGATGGTGATGTTTGCAGAAAACAGTAAAGAACAATTGCAGTAGATTGTATTTCAGATGTAAAGAATAGGACCGGGGTCCACAGTTCACTAGAGGTGTCTCTCCCATAAGAATTAGCATGTTGGGTGAACAAATTACAGTTCGGCAATTGACAAATAATGAGGGCATGACAATGCACATACATGATATGAAGAGTATTGTGAGATTTAATTGGGCATTACGACAAAGTACATAGACCGCTATCCAGCATGCATCTATGCCTAAAAAGTCCACCTTCAGGTTATCATCCGAACCCCTTCAGTATTAAGTTGTAAACAACAGACAATTGCATTAAGTATGGTGCATAATGTAACCGACAACTACATCCTCGGACATAGCATCGATGTTTTATCCCTAGTGGCAACAGCACATCCACAACCTTAGAACTTTCTGTCACTGTCCCAGATTTAATGGAGGCATGAACCAAATATTGAGCATAAATACTCCCTCTTGGAGTTACAAGCAAAAACTTGGCCAGAGCCTCTACTAGCAACGGAGAGCATGCAAGATCATAAACAACACATAATAGATTGATAATCAACATAACATAGCATTCACTATCCATCGGATCCCAACAAACCCAACATATAGTATTACAGATAGATGATCTTGATCATGTTAGGCAGCTCACAAGATCCGACAATGATAGCACAATGAGGAGAAGACAACCATCTAGCTACTGCTATGGACCCATAGTCCAGGGGTGAACTACTCACACATCACTCCGGAGGCGACCATGGCGGTGTAGAGTCCTCCGGGAGATGATTCCCCTCTCCGGCAGGGTGCCGGAGGCGATCTCCTGAATCCCCCGAGATGGGATTGGCGGCGGCGGCGTCTCTGGAAGGTTTTCCGTATCGTGGCTCTCGGTACTGGGGGTTTCGCGACGAAGACTATTTGTAGGCAGAAGGGCAGGTCAAGGGGCGTCACGAGGGGCCCACACAGTAGGGCCGCGCGGCCAGGTCTTGGGCCGCGCCACCCTGCTGTGTCGCCACCTCGTGGCCCCACTTCGTCTCCTCTTCGGACTTCTGGAAGCTTCGTGGAAAAATAGGCCCCTGGGCATTAATTTCGTCCAATTCCGAGAATATTTTCTTACTAGGATTTCTGAAACCAAAATAAGCAGAAAACAACAACTGGCTCTTCGGCATCTTGTTAATAGGTTAGTGTCGGAAAATGCATAAATATGACATAAAGTATGCATAAAACATGTAGGTATCATCAATAAAGTAGCATGGAACATAAGAAATTATCGATACGTTGGAGACGTATCAGCATCCCCAAGCTTAGTTCCTACTCGTCCCGAGTAGGTAAACGATAACAAAGATAATTTCTGGAGTGACATGCCATCATAATCTTGATCAATACTATTGTAAGCATATGTAATGAATGCAGCAATCCAAGACAATGGTAAAGACAATGAGTAAACAACTGAGTCATATAGCAAAGACTTTTCATGAATAGTACTTTCAAGACAAGCATCAATAAGTCTTGCATAAGAGTTAACTCGTAAAGCAATAAATTCATAGTAAAGGTATTGAAGCAACACAAAGGAAGATTAAGTTTCAGTGGTTGCTTTCAACTTGTAATATGTATATCTCATGGATAGGTGTCAACATAAAGTAGTATGATGAATGCAAATATGCAAGTATGTAAGAATCAATGCACAGTTAACACAAGTGTTTGCTTCTTGAGGTGGGAGGAAATAGGTAAATTGACTCAACATAAAAGTAAAAGAAAGGTCCTTCAAAGAGGAAAGCATCGATTGCTATATTTGTGCTAGATCTTTTATTTTGAAAACAAGAAACAATTTTGTCAACGGTAGTAATAAAGCATATGTGTTATGTAAATTATATCCTACAAGTTGCAAGCCTCATGCATAGTATACCAATAGTGCCCGCACCTTGTCCTAATTAGCTCGGATTACCTGGATTATCACCGCAATACATATGTTTTAACCAAGTGTCACAAAGGGGTACCTCTATGCCGCCTGTACAAAGGTCTAAGGAGAAAGCTCGCATTGGATTTCTCGCTTTTGATTATTCTCAACTTAGACATCCATACCGGGACAACATAGACAACAGATAATGGACCCCTCTTTAATGCTTAAGCATTCAACAACAATTAATTTTCTCATTAGAGATTTGAGGATTGTTGTCCAAAACTGAAACTTCCACCATGAATCATGGCTTTAGTTAGCGGCCCAATGTTCTTCTCTAACAGTATGCAGGCTCAAACCTTTCAACTCATGGTAAATCAACCTTACTTCAGACAAGACGAACATGCATAGCAACTCACATGATATTCAACAAAGAGTAGTTGATGGCGTCCCCAGGAACATGGTTATCGCACAGCAAGCAACTTAATAAGAGATAAAATGCATAAGTACATATTCAATACCACAATAGTTTTTAAGCTATTTGTCCCATGAGCTATATATTGCAAAGGCAAAGGATGGAAATTTAAAGGTAGCACTCAAGAAATTTACTTTGGAATGGCGGAGAAATACCATGTAGTAGGTAGGTATGGTGGACACAAATGGCATAGTTATTGGCTCAAGGATTTGGATGCACGAGAAGTAATCCTTCTCGATACAAGGCTTAGGCTAGCAAGGTTATTTGAAGAAAACACAAGCATGAACCGGTACAGCAAAACTCACATAAAAACATATTGCAAGCATTATAAGACTCTACACTGTCATCCTTGTTGCTCAAACCTTTACTAGAAAATATCTAGACTTTAGAGAGACCAATCGTGCAAACCAAATTTCAACAAGCTCTATGTATTTATTCACTAATAGGTGCAAAGTACATGATGCAAGAGCTTAAACATGATCTATAACAATTGCCAAGTGTCAAATTATCCAAGACATTTTACCAATTACCACATGTAGCATTTTCCGTTTCCAACCATATAACAATTAACGAAGCAGATTATCCTTCGCCATGAACATTATGAGTAAAGCCAAGGACATATTTGTCCATATGCAACAGCGGAGCGTGTCTCTCTCCCACAAGATGAATGCTAGGATCCATTTTATTCAAACAAAACAAAAACAAAAAAAAAACGCTCCAAGCAAAGTACATAAGATGTGATGGAATAAAAATATAGTTTCACTAGAGGAACCTGATAATGTTGTCGATGAAGAAGGGGATGCCTTGGGCATCCCCAAGCTTAGATGCTTGAGTCTTCTTGAAATATGCAGGGATGAACCACCGGGGCATCCCCAAGCTTAGAGCTTTCACTCTCCTTGATCATATTGTATCATCCTCCTCTCTTGATCCTGGAAAACTTCCTCCACACCAAACTCAAAACAACTCATTAGAGGGTTAGTGCACAATTAAAATTTACATGTTCAGAGGTGACATAATCATTCTTAACACTTCTGGACATTGCACAAAGCTACTGAAAGTTAATGGAACAAAGAAATCCATCAAGCATAGCAAAACAGGCAATGCGAAATAAAAGGCAGAATCTATCAAAACAGAACAGTTTGTAAAGACGAATTTCTAACAGGCACCAGACTTGCTCAAATGAAAATGCTCAAATTGAATGAAAGTTGAGTACATATCTGAGTATCACTCACGTAAATTGGCATAATTTTCTGAGTTACCTACAGAGGATTAGTCCCAGATTCGTGACAGCAAGAAATCTGTTTCTGCGCAGTAATCCAAATCTAGTATGAACCTTACTATCAAAGACTTTACTTGGCACAACAATGCAACAAAACTAAGATAAGGAGAGGTTGACATAGGCATCCCAAATGGGCCTGCCGAAGATAGTACCCGGGGTTTACTGAAGGCCCATTACCCGAAGAATAAGAAGATTCGGAAGCCCAAGATATTATTAAGGAAAGCTAGAGTTGTAATAGAAAGTCTTATTTGTAATCTTACGGGATGAGTTAGAAACCTTCCCGGACTTTGTAACTTATACAGCACGAATCCCTCGGCTCCGCCTCCTATATAAGGGGGAGTCGAGGGACGCAGAGATCATCGAATCATTGTTTACAAACCCTAGTTTTCATAATCGTCGAGTACTTTTCGGCTGAAACCTTCGAGATCTACTTGCCCTCTACTTCCAACTAAACCCTAGCCTACAATCCATAGGCATTGACAAGTTGATACCTTGTCAATTGGCGCCGTCTGTGGGGACTAGAGGTGTAAGGATCTGATCTCGATGGCACGTTCAAGATCTTCGACATCATCAACCGCAAGCAACGCAATGGATCGAGGTAAACAGATCGCTGCTGGTTCTGTCGATTTTGTCCCTCACCCACCCTCCCGTTTGGATGCATATGCGTATCTGGCGGAGCCTATGGAGATGACGTTCGGAAGGTTTCACTTTCGCGTCGAGAAAGAAGGATCGTATCGTGTCGAAATTCCGATTTCGTCGGGATCATCGGCGGTCGATTCCGATTTTTCAAGCTATACATCGTCAACCGAATCAGGAGAAGCAGAAACTTCGTCGTCACGCTACATCAGCATCAGGGCAAGAGAGAAACTCGCCAAGATCTTCAGCGACATGTCGTTTGAGTCATCTGCGGACTCATATATAAGCGATGGCTCAAGCAGTGTCGACAGTTACGACTTCATCGACAAATCTACTATAGTGGGCAAGGTCTTCACCAATCTCAACGATGGTGTCACCAAACCCAACATAGATCTGAATACAAAATATCATCAGATTTATGTCATTGGAGAGTCAAGCAATGACCAAGAGGAAACATCCGAGGCTTTCGACGATCTGGGAAATCCATACGTCGATCCCTCCGATCTGCGACGAGGTTTGGGCAATAAATACGTCGGGCCACAGCCGCGACACAGAGTTCGACTCCCGCAAGCAGCATGGGATAGAGCCGCGAGAGCTATGGACGGCTCAGAACCAATGGCCACCACAGCCACGCCAGAGGAATTACAAGCATATCAATATAGGCTCGCACGAGCTGCAAGAGAATTGGAAAAACAGGCAGCTGAGTTAAATAGAAGAAAGGAGGCAGCTTCTGCATCCAGCAGGAGAAGGGCAGAGTTGAGTCAACAATCTAGAACTTCGGGTGATAGCCACAGGGAAGCTCGGAACAGAGCAAGATCAAGGTTACAACACATACCCGAAGCAGAAAGAGAGCACCTGGTCCAAAACCTCGACATGTCCTTTATGTCAATAGATACAAGAGGAAACATCATCCCTAAGACACCAGAGGCTGGGTATATGGCGACACTTGCTTTTATCCTCGCATCTAAACCACCTCCAGGAGATCCAAGGGAAACACTTTACAACATGGCGATAGCAGGAGTTGGTGCCATGGGGACGGCGTTTGTATCAACACCTCCCGAAGGAACAGCAAGGCAAAATAGTCCACGACCTGCGGCAGCAGCAGCAGCTCCTGAAGGACCAAGTGGAGCAAGAGATACGGCAGCACAAGCAAGGGTCGACAGAGCGCGACAAAGCAGAAGAGAACATCGATAGTCCCCAGAGTTAAACGACGAGGATATGTGCGGTTTGCCGTGCTTCACGAGGAGAGTGCGAAAAACTCGAGTACCTTCGGGATTCAAGTTGCCTGATAATTTCAAAAAATTCGACGGCCTTCAAGATCCAGAAGATTGGCTAGTTGTTTATCTCGAGACGGTGAAACTCACAGGAGGAACTAGAGCAACAGCTATGCAAAGCATCCAGGTGCATTTAAGTGGGGCCGCACGGTCTTGGATAAAGAAACTCCATCCAGGATCTATCGATAGTTGGGAAAGCTTCAAGGACGTGTTCGTCAAGAACTTCAGGTCCACGTGCAAAAAACCTGCGTCGTTAGAGGAGTTGAGAGCATGTCGACAAAAGCCAGATGAGCCAATGAGAAAATATATCCAAAGGTGGAACATCATCAAAAACTCGGCAGAAAATATATCTGACGAAAGAGCGATAGATGCGTTTGTCGCAGGAATCAGGCGCGGAGATTTTGTCGAGAACTTGGGAAGGACCAACCCAAAGACAGTATCCGCGTTAATGGAAATAGCAAACAGATGGGCAGATGGAGAAGATGCTGTCCACAACAAACGGCACAGGTCACCAGAGGAGGACCGTGGTCGAAATTATCAACCGAGGCGACGATTTCCTCGGCAGTACCCGAACTATGATGCTCCAGGACAGATTTCGGCAGGTTTTCGGGCAAACACAGGAGGAAACAACAGAGATGATTATCAAAGAAGCAATGAGCAGCGAGGCGATAATAGAGACGATTCTCATAACAACAGGCAAAATAGCGGGCCTAGGTTCCCGAGGCCTTTCGTGTCTCCTGAAGAGATGATGAATGGGCCGTGTCAGATGCACTTTTTCCTCGACAGCAACGGAAAAAGACAGTCAGGACATCTGCAGAAAGATTGTCGCAATTTCCAGGCAATGTTAAGGTGGGCAGAACAAGCTAACGCTCGGGCAGCACAGAGAAATCCTCGAGAACCCAGGAGCGAGATTCACTTGCCACCTCCTCCCGCGATTACAGAAGATAATCGACATCAGCTCAGAATAGCGGCAGCACCTCCACCACCACCTTACGTTGATCCTAACTCTAATGTAGTGGTGTCGATGATTCAGAAGGGAAGGCCATCCAATAGAGCTCAGAAAGTAATCTCACGACAGGTGTTCATGGCAGAAAAAATGCCTCCACCAACGGTCGAGTATCTTAATTGGTCAGGGCAAGATATTGGCTTCACCATAGCAGATCATCCGCAGCAAGTTCCTTGACCAGGGCAGTCAGCACTTATCTTACCAGCAGTTATTGCGTGATTTGATGTCTCTCGAGTGTTCATAGATGGCGGCAGCAGCTTAAACCTTATGTATGCAGATACATTGAGGAAAATGAACATATCCCTAGCAAACTTGAAGCCAACAGACACGAGGTTCCATGGTATCACACCGGAAAAACCAAGTTATCCATTGGGGAAGATCAATCTCGACGTTCAGTTTGGAACCCGAGAAAATTATAGAATCGAGAAGCTGGAGTTTGAAGTTATGGATTTTCCGTCGCAGTACCACGCTCTGTTGGGACGACCAGCATATGCTAGATTTATGGCGGTACCACACTATACATACCTGCTGTGGAGGATGCCTGGACCGAAGGGACCAATCACAGTCAAAGGAAGCTTCGCCTTAGCCGATAAGTGCGATAAGGATTTTCATCGGATATCAGAAACTTTCGGGATGCAAGCTGAGTATTTGGCGTCAAGGAGTATGACTGACTACGACGTGCTGCCAGACGTTGGAAGGCCAAATAAAGAATCAACTTTCAATACCGAGAAAAATTCTAAGGAGGTGCAGATCCACCCGACAGACCCGAAAAAGACGACGTCCATCGCAAACGACATGGACCTCGCATAGGAAAGCGCGCTCGTCGAGTTCCTCCGTGAGAACTGGAAAATCTTCGCATGGTGTCCAGCTGACATGCCAGGAGTACCCAGGGAACTTGCCGAGCACCACCTAAACTTGGATCCACTAGCGAGACCAATCAAACAACCCTTGCGGCGTTTTTCGGAACCAAACCGCAAGGCCATGCTGTCAGAAATCGATCGACTACGAGAAGCTGGTTTTATCAAGGAGTTGCACACAGAAGCCACATGGGTAGCAAATCCTGTGTTGGTGCCGAAGAAAAACACTAAGGTCCTTCGCATGTGCGTCGACTTTACGTGTCTCAATAAACATTGTCCAAAGGATCACTTTCCCCTCCCGAGGATCGATCAAATTATCGACTCCACGGCTGGATGTGAACGTCTTTCCTTCCTGGACGCATATTCTGGTTACAACCAGATCAGATTGAAAGAAGAAGATGAAGTAAAGACAGCGTTCATCACACCTTATGGCGTGTTTTGCTACAGAACAATGCCCTTTGGTCTGAAAAACGCGGGAGCAACATATCAGAGGATGATGCAGAAGTGTTTGGCGACACAGATTGGGAAAAACGTGCAAGTATACATCGACGATGTCGTCATAACGTCAAAAAAGGGGGCAACGCTGATCGAGGATCTCAAGGAAACCTTTGACAACCTCGACAAATTTTGCCTTAAGCTGAACCCGACGAAGTGTTCTTTTGGCGTTCCAGCAGGAGAACTTCTGGGGTTTCTAGTTTCAGCAAGAGGGATTGAAGCAAATCCCGACAAAATACAGGCTATCGTAACAATGAGGAAGCCAACAAAGTTGAAAGAAATACAGCAGCTAACTGGGCGAGTCGCAGCTTTGAGCAGATTCGTCGCCAGGCTGGGAGAAAAAGCGTTACCATTTTACGCTCTGATAAAGCAAGGAGAGAAATTCCAGTGGAACGAAGAGGCCGACAGAGCTTTCGAGGATTTGAAGCGCACAATCTCGACACCACCAATCTTGGTGGCGCCGAAGGAAAAGGAACCTCTCCTACTGTATATTGCAGCCACGCCCCAAGTGGTTAGCACGGTGCTAGTCGTTGAAAGAGAAGAAGAAGGAAAACTCCATGGAGTGCAAAGGCCAGTATATTTCATCAGTGAAGTTTTATCGCCTTCCAAACAGCGGTACCCGCAGTACCAGAAACTAGCATATGGAGTAATTGCAACGGCAAGGAAGTTGCGCCACTATTTTTCGGCACATCCGATAATAGTAGTCAACGAAGCACCTCTTTCAAATATACTGAACAATCCAGAAGCTACAGGGCGTGTCTCCCTTTGGGGAATAGAACTTTCCCCTCGGGACATCACGTATGAAAAAAGAAAGGCGATCAAGTCGCAAGTTCTGCCAGATTTCATTGCAGAGTGGATGGAGCTACAAAACACGGGACCCCCAGATTTGTCGAGAACTTGGACCATGAACTTCGATGGGTCCAAGAGAGCAGAAGGAGCTGGCGCAGGAGTAGTACTTATATCACCTGAAGGCGACAAATTGAAATACGTCCTTCGGATGATGTTCCCTAACGCATCCAACAATGAAGCAGAATATGAAGCCCTCATACACGGGATGAAGATGGCGAAAGCTTGCGGTGCAACTCGACTAAAAATCTTTGGCAACTCACAATTGGTGGCTCAGCAAGTTATGAACCAATGTGACGCAGTCAATGATAGCATGATGGCATACAAGGAGGTGTACAATGAGCTTGAGAAGCTGTTTGATGGGTGTGAGGTAAATCACATCAGTAGATTGAGCAATGATGAAGCCGACGTTCTCGCAAACATCGGATCGCAGTGCCTCCCAATCCCGCCAAGAGTATTTTGGGAAGAAATAGCGGAGAGATCCACGAAGCCGAAAAAGGTGCAGAAAAAAGCAAAGGAAGGAAAAACTTCGGCGCCCCTCAAAGAAACTACGGAGGATGAAGAGGACCAAGAACTTGTGATGATGGTAGAAGTTCCTTGGATGCAAGCGTATATATCATATATCCTCAGGAAAGAAATACCCGACGATCCGGTTGAGGCCGGGCGGGTATTCGACGATCCAAAGCTTTCACAGTGATCAAGGGGGAGTTATACAAGCGAAGTATTTCAGGCGTTATGCAAAGGTGTGTCACACCCGAGGAAGGAAGAATAATTCTGAAGGATGTACACGAAGGAATATGTGGCCACCACGCAAGTAGTCGAGCTATTGCAGCCAAAGTTTTTCGGGCAAGATTTTATTGGTTGACAACAATCGAGGATGCCAAGGAAATAGTAAGAACTTGCGACGCGTGTCAAAGATTTTCCGCAAAACCTCACTCTCCAGCGGCGGAATTAACACCAATACCATTGTCGTGGCCCTTTGCCCAATGGGGACTTGATATGGTGGGCAAGTTGCACAAAGCTTCGCCAGGAGGGTATGAGTACTTGCTGGTCGCTGTCGACAAATTCACCAAGTGGGTAGAAGCGAAGCCAATAAATTCACCAGATGCAGTATCGGCAATAAAGTTTGTGAAAGGCCTGGTTTTTCAGTTTGGAGTGCCTCATAGCATTGTCACAGATAATGGTTCAAACTTCATATCCAAGGAATTCAAGGAATACTGTGCAGAAGTAGGCATTAAATTGCACTTTGCGTCAGTTGGGCACCCGCAAACTAACGGACAAGTCGAGAAAGCCAATGGAATCATCTGCAACGGCCTCAAAAAGCGCCTGCTAGGACCGCTTGAAAAAGCTCGACATACTTGGCCAGAGGAATTGCCAAGTGTTTTGTGGAGCATCCGAACAACACCAAATACGGCGACACAAGAAACTCCATTTTTTCTCGTCCACGGAGCCGAAGCAGTACTACCAATTGAAATAGAGCATGATTCTCCAAGAGTAACAGAGTATGACGAAGAAACATCACAAAAAGCTCGGGAGGATGATATGGACGCACTCGACGAAGCTCGAGATGAAGTACTTTCACGAGTCACCAAATACCAGCAAGACCTCAAAAACTACCACAGTCGACGGTTAAGGCCAAGATCTTTTCAAGTTGGGGATTTGGTCTTGCGGTTAAATCAAAAAAGTACTGAGAAGCTCGAATCACCATGGTTGGGGCCTTACGTTGTCACGGAAGTCATCGACGGAGGCGCATACAGGATCAAGGACAAGAAGACAGGGGCTCAGGAAAAACCCACGGAACGTGGCGCAGCTCAGGCGGTTCTACGCCTAGAGCTGAAATATAGTCCTTCTCTGTAAAAATACAATGTACTGAAACGCCCGCGAGTTTTCAGACGCACTCTTTTCCTTTTCGGGGCACCGAGTGGGGCCGGAAAGGTTTTTAATGAGGCGGGCTCGCGGTGCTGCAATATAATAAAGATAGTGGAGATATACTTCTTATTCTTCGACACGCTCGGGGGCTCAACGCCTTCAAGTCTCAAAATACGTACAATATAGACAAACTAGACTTACCGAAATATTTCGCCTTGGTACACTAATACCTCGCCAAATATAAAAATCGGAAGCTAACAATTATAAATATAGTGTACACGTCAAAAATCTTATTGCTTTGGTCCAAGAACCTCGCAACAAAAATATAGAACTTCGACACTAAGATACTCGAGGGCTTGCAATCCATCAATGAAAAAACAAAGATGTCTTATTACAACAGAAGGAAAAATCTTCGAGATGGAAAAAACAGTACAAACTCTAGCCAGAAGGCTCGGGGGCTCCAACAATATAGAGCACTTTGCAATATACAACAAATTTCTTCGGAAGTAAAAAAGAAATCAAAAAAGATAGAGACACAAGGTTTTGCAATATGGTACAAATCAGTCAAAGCCTAAAATACTATCTATGGACAAGCCTCTGGTTGTTTTATGTTCAGCATAGGACCCCTTGACGAAGAATTCTGAGTCCATCCGAAGAAGCTCATCTATCATCGACTCGGCCACAGGAGTTACCATCTCATTGATTGTGTCAATATCATTTTTTCGCCGCGATTTCTTGGCCAGGCAATCAGCAACAATCTTCGCCAGGTCTAATTTTGGATGACAAATATTTATCATAATCATGGCGAACCTTGCTCCAGCAGTCAATTGAGCTCGCACAAAATTATGAATGCGGGGAGCATCTCTGAATATCTCCAGCAATTCAGGAAGAGTTTTGGGAACCTCATTTCGAGGAAACAAAGTCTTGTAAACAAGGGTTAATGTTGTCGTGCAAAAATTGAGAAATTCGCGCACTTGGCAAGCACGATCTTGGAACCTGACAATTTGCTGGGTTCGTTCAGGGGTGGCCCAGAATAAACAGCCATGGTTAAGGGAAAGATTGACAAGAAGATTTGTTCTCTCGTTTACTCTTCGATCTTCGGTGGCAGCATCAAGAACCGAGCCTATTAAGCGACAAGGCAAGAAATTTGAAGGGGGGCACAGCAAAATAAAGAGGGGGCATTGTGAGGTTGGAAAAACATACCTAACATATCTGTGCTAGCTTCCAACATTAGCTCGAGCATGCTATTTTCTCGGGTAGTGGCTCCCTTTGCTTCCAATACAGCAGTATCCTTGGCAGCCATAGCCTCTTTGGCTTGTTGGAGAGCAAGTTTTTCTTGTTCAGACGCTTTCCGAGATTGTTCCATCATTGCCAGAGTTTGTTTCTTCATGGATTGAAGTTGTTGTCGAAGTTCTTGCAAATCTTCCGACAAATGTTTGCTTGAAGAACCTTCGAGGGGATTATCATCGACTAGTATTTTCTTCGAGAAGGAAGACGCAGGTGAAGCATCGGCAGAGCAAGGGTTGGTCGAATAATTATCAAATATTAACTGGAAAAGAAAGTCCCAGGATCAATGATAGTACCAAGAGGAATTTCATTGATTTCTAGAAAGTTTACACGGACATTACAAAAGAAGTTCTCCAAAGGGACTAACAGGGTAATTGTTGCCAAGGCTAAAATGGCGACAACAGCAAAAGAAATAGAGAAAGCAAAGGAAAGAAAAAGCAAAGGCATTCAACTAGACCTCCGGCCTTGATGAGCTAGGAGTTGAAGATGGCGTGATCCCGAGATAGGCCAGGATTTTCTTCGTGTTGGGCTTGGCTGCCTTGATCAACGACCTCCATTTTGATTGTTCTATCTGCTCGGTGTCGCCTACCTTCATCCAGTCAACAGTTTGTTGACTTTGTTGACTGTCAGCGACCAAGGCAATAGTGTTCTCAACAGCAACCTTCATGTTCTCCTGGCGCATCTTCAGTCCAAGATCCTCTGGTGGATTGAAGTCCTTGGCAAGGGCAAGGAAAGTCTTAGGCTCCTCTTTCTTCAGGAAGAAGTAGGGGAACAACTTCGACAATCCTGCGTCAGCATTCACCACGCCTTCGCGAATTTCTTGGCCATGAAACTCCAGATAAGACAGTGCGTCAAGCAGAGGATCATTGGTGGGATTCTCAAGGTCAAAATCTTGGCTTGTTTGACCTGCCATAGAAATTATATGTTAGTCGACAGCAAGTAAAAACAAAAGAAAGCAAGTCTTAAGAAAAATAGAAGGGATCAACAAAGTTACCGAGGAGGCGACGATTTTGTGTGTTCAAGTGCTTGAGGATTCCCTTTTCACGGGTGTCCTGTGCAGCTTTGTGCTCGTTTAAAGCAGCTTCAGCATCATCAAGTTTCTTCTGCAGTTCTTCGACACTAGCAGCTTTTGCTTTGGCCTCATCAGCCTCTACTTTTGCTTGGCTAGCATCAAGTTCGGCTTTCTTGCGAGCCGTTTCACTTTGCTCCAATTTCTGAGCAAGAGTGTCGGCAAGCCTGTTGGCCTCTGCAAGTTTCTCTGCCAAAATAGAAAAGAACAGTCAAAATTGCGACAAAAATAGGAGCAAAGAAGATTAGAAACAATGACAGCAAAAAAGTTGTTACCTTCAGTCCTACTGGCATATTCACGGTACCCAATGAATTGGGATCCAATGCGAACAAGCTCTTTGATCATGGGCTGTCAAAGAAGAACAGAGAAAGAGAATATCGGTACGAGAAAAATATGAAGGCACAAAAAGAAGTAAACAGAGGAAATATAGATACTACCAGGAAAGTCAAAAACTTACATCATCTAAGAGCGAATGAGAAGAGCTACCCAATTGAGGGGCAGGCTCGATGATCGTTTCAACCCTTGTCCTTTTTGGTGAAGGAGCAAGGGGGCTTGAAGGAGGAGTGGTGGTGACGACGTTTTGTTGAGGAGGCGAGGATTCTTCTCCTTCAATTGGCGTCTCCGAAGCAAGTAAAGTGTGTGACGCGCTCGTCCGAGGAGCCACGTCATGAGTTGGTACTTCTTCCTCATCATCACTGCGATTAAAGATCGACAGCATAAAAAGCAAGATGAGGCAAAAAACTTCGACTACAGAAATAAGGGGAAGTCAAGGTGACTTACGAGCTGACGAGGGATGCGAGATATGGATCATAAGTTGCCTTCTGACGTGAAGGATCAACTTCTTCGGCTTTGGAAGTGCCGGAATCTTCGACGTCATTCCTCTTCCTTTTGCCTTTTGGAGAAACAGCGGGAGGAGGAGATAGTGCCGACGCAGTGCCTTCGGAAGATCCCACAGATTTTCGAGAATCCACGGGTTCATTCACAAAAGACGGAGCTTCTTGATTGTCATCAGTGACAATGGCCCTTTCTTCGACTTCTCCACCTTCAGGAAGAGGAGGAAGCGAGACAAGGTCTGGATGGTTCTGTGCAAAATAAAACAGGGAGAGATGTCAGAAAAGAAATTACAAAAAAGATAGCAAAGCAACAACAAGACAATAGACAAAGATTACCTTGGGAAGTGGATTGGCGGCGCTGAATGGTGTCACACGGCAAGAAGAAGGGACATCATCTTTTTTGCTGAGAGATGAAATTTTTCGGACAAGTCTTTCTAAATCCTTGACCTCCAAATTCACCGACAGCCGATCTACGTCCTTGTCGCCAGCATATTTCCAGAGAGGATATTTGCGAGCCTGAAGCGGCTGCACTCTAGTCCTAAGAAAGTATGCAGTGATTTGGACACCCGATAACTCTTTGCCGCGAGTATTTTGCACCTCGTGGATACGAGCCATCAAGGTTTCTGTCGACGCCCTTTCTTCTTCGGTGGCCTCCGCGTCCCAGGAGCGGCGGCGAAAGATTTTCTCGGCGCCATCAAAAGGAGGGATGTTGTCCTCCGCACATCCATGGTTCTCCTCCTGAATGTACAACCACTTCTTGCGCCATCCTTGAACTGAGTCAGGAAGCTTGACGTCGAAGTAGTCAACAGTGGGCCGAACAGAAATTACAACGCCGCCTATATTATAGGCGACATTGGGCGAGCCATTACGGCGGCAGAAGAAAATGCGCTTCCATAGCGCCCAGTTAGGCTGGACGCCAAGGAAGGCCTCGCAAAGAGTGATGAAAATGGAGATGTGAAGAATGGAGTTTGGCGCGAGGTGGTGGAGTTGCAGACCGTAGATAAAAAGCAGTCCACGGAGAAAAGGATGAATGGGGGCGGACAGACCGCGGATGAGGTGATCGACAAAACTTACCCGGTACCCCATTGGAGGGGTTGGGTAGCTCTCCTCACTGGGGAAGCACAATGCCTTGGGTTTCTTGCTGATCCCCAGCTTCTTCAGCATGTTGATGTCTTGAGTGGAAATTTTCGATCTTTCCCACTCCGCCGCCCCAAGATCCACGGCGGCCATGGAGGATTCCGGCGTGCTGTGCCTTGTCAATCGACGCGGTGGCATCAACAATGGCGCAGGGTTTGCAGTTTGGAGGTGAGGAGCTCAGGAGGTTGTGGGTCGCAGGAGGAAATTTGCAGATGAGAGAAGGAGGACGGCGCGAGCGGAAGTGCTCAAAGAGGAAGAAGACGATCTTATATAGGGGTGCGGTGAAACGACGAACCGTTGGATAAGGAAAATGTGTGACAGATGATAGCCACGTGGCAACAAGGGTAAAAAAGTAACTCAACGTTGGGGAAGTTACGGTGCGTGCGCCAAAAAAAGCGGAGGACATGTGTCCCCCACTTGCACGACGTGTCAAGATAGTGGATCAATTGGTCCCGCATGGCAGCGAGAAAAGACTTGTCGCAAATTTCTGACTAGCAATCGTGGCTATCGTCATCAATAACGTCACCTTGGCAGAAGAAAAAATTCGATTGAACAGCTTCATAAAAGGCGACACAGAAAATAATGCTGAGCCTTTGATCAAATACAAGTTTTTGATCAAATGCTCGGGGGCTACTTTGGAAAAAAGGAAAAGATCCAGAATGACAAGATAGAAATGGCGTGAGCCTATGACCAAATACAAATATTTGTTCATAGCCTCGGGGGCTACTCCCATCGGGAGCGCTGTTCGCGCACCCGAGAAATTATAAAACTTCGGGAGATAAAAGAAGATATAGCGGCATAAGGCGTGGAGCCTACACCCAAGTACAAGTCCTTGGCTGTAGCCTCGGGGGCTACTCCCATCGGGAACGCTGTTCGCTTGCCCGATGAAATTATAAAAAAGAAAGAAAGAAAGAGAAAAAACAAAGATAGAAGAGCAAAAAAGTATATTTCGAGTTATAATTAACTCTACATACACTCCCATCGGGAGGGCAATATAAGTCATTTTCGACTCGATAAAATGTGCCATTCCAACAGCCGAAAAAGCACTCGACAATATATTCTCAGAACGCCGAAGTTGCGATCAATTTCTGAATGCCGCAAATTTGCGAAGGTAAGACCCCAGATCCGTTCTGCTGGGCGTGGCATCGCCAAAGACTGCGCTCTGCTACTTTTATCCGTATCAACAGATACGAAGAAAAATCCTAACGGACGCGTTAGGTACCCGATAAATTTTACTGGGACTCGACAGAATGGTAAGACCTTAAGCGGCACCTGTCGAAGTTTACACCCGGTATCCGAGGTCATGTCCAGGGACGTGATCTTGAAGTAGGTTTTTGCGGATTGCCACTAGAGCAGTTAACTAGTACCTGATCCGTCAGATGAACTAGCCCCAACTACCATCATCCCTGTACAATATAGATGTTTATGAGAAGAAATATAGAAAGAGTCGAAGCTGTCGAATAAAAATAAACAGTAGAGATTTTCCTTGACCCTACGATTCAAGCAAAATCTCGGGGGCTACTGACATAGGCATCCCAAATGGGCCTGCCGAAGATAGTACCCGGGGTTTACTGAAGGCCCATTACCCGAAGAATAAGAAGATTCGGAAGCCCAAGATATTATTAAGGAAAGCTAGAGTTGTAATAGAAAGTCTTATTTGTAATCTTACGGGATGAGTTAGAAACCTTCCCGGACTTTGTAACTTGTACAGCACGAATCCCTCGGCTCCGCCTCCTATATAAGGGGGAGTCGAGGGACGCAGAGATCATCGAATCATTGTTTACAAACCCTAGTTTTCATAATCGTCGAGTACTTTTCGGCTGAAACCTTCGAGATCTACTTGCCCTCTACTTCCAACTAAACCCTAGCCTACAATCCATAGGCATTGACAAGTTGATACCTTGTCAGAGGTTGCTACAGTAGTAAAAACTTCCAAGACTTAAATATAAAACAAATGTACTGTAGTAAAATCATGGGTTGTCTCCCATAAGCGCTTTTCTTTAACGCCTTTCAGCTAGGCGCAGAAAGTGTGTATCAAGTATTATCAAGAGACGAAGCATCAACATCATTTTCATAATTTATCCCATTAGGTATCTTAGATGCTCATTTTTCTATAGTGGTATTAAGAGCTTTATCAATTTTAGGCCTATAATAATATTTTTTTGGTTTAGGCACCTTAGAGACATACATGAATTTTTGCTCCTTACCCACATAAGCTTTCTCTCTAAACTTAATAGATGAAAATGTTGAACCCAAGGTTCCCATAGCTTCTTCAAGTTCACTAATTCTTTGGGTTTGATTATTGTGAGTAGCACAAGCTTCTAGGATGGCGATTCTCTCATTAATTCCACCTAGAGATTTGTCAAGGTTATCAGTGCTATTAAGTAATTCTCCCAGTTTAGTCTCTATACTTGGAAGATTTTGCTCTATGGTTTCCAACTTTTCCATGGCATCTTCAAGAGAGATTTCAGTTTTAGTTTCATTAACAGGTGGTATTCCAAATAGACTCTCAATAATGAAACTAGCTTCTAAAGCAGGAGTGCCTAGGAAATTACCTCCCGCGAGACAATCAAGAACATACCTATTCCAGCTAGAGATACCAACATAAAAAATTCATGAGTAGGATAGTGGTGGAGTGTTTCTTAGTGCACCTATTATGAGCATCACTAATTCTATACCAAGCATCTTTTAAACATTCTCCCCCTTGTTGCTTAAACGAACAAACTTCAACTTCAGGATTACTCATTTTAGCAATAGTAAATAAAGCAAACTAGATAAAGTAAATGCAAGTAACTAATTTTTTTGTGTTTTTAATATAGAGAATGCAAACAAGACAGTAAATAAAGTAAAGCTAGCAACTAATTTTTTTGTGTTTTGATATAATGCAGCAAACAAAGTACTAAATAAAATAAGGCAAGACAAAAACAAAGTAAAGAGATTGGAAGTGGAGACTCCCCTTGCAGCGTGTCTTGATCTCCCCGGCAACGGCGCCAGAAAATCTAGCTTGATACGCGTACAGCACGCGTCCGTTGGGAACCCCAAGAGGAAGGTGTGATGCGTACAGCGGCAAGTTTTCCCTCAGTAAGAAACCAAGATTTATCGAACCAGTAGGAGCCAAGAAGCACGTTGAAGGTTGATGGCGGCGGGATGTAGTGCGGCGCAACACCAGGGATTCCGGCGCCAACGTGGAACCTGCACAACACAACCAAAGTACTTTGCCCCAACGTAACAGTGAGGTTGTCAATCTCACCGGCTTGCTGTAACAAAGGATTAGATGTATAGTGTGGATGATGATGTTTGCAGAAAACAGTAAAGAACAATTGCAGTAGATTGTATTTCGGATGTAAAGAATAGGACCGGGGGGTCCACAGTTCACTAGAGGTGTCTCTCCCATAAGAATTAGCATGTTGGGTGAACAAATTACAGTTGGGCAATTGATAAATAATGAGGGCATGACAATGCACATACATGATATGAAGAGTATTGTGAGATTTAATTGGGCATTACGACAAAGTACATAGACCGCTATCCAGCATGCATCTATGCCTAAAAAGTCCACCTTCAGGTTATCATCCAAACCCCTTCCAGTATTAAGTTGTAAACAACAGACAATTGCATTAAGTATGGTGCGTAATGTAACCGACAACTACATCCTCGGACATAGCATCGATGTTTTATCCCTAGTGGCAACATCACATCCACAACCTTAGAACTTTCTGTCACTGTCCCAGATTTAATGGAGGCATGAACCCACTATCGAGCATAAATACTCCCTCTTGGAGTTACAAGAAAAAACTTGGCCAGAGCCTCTACTAGCAACGGAGAGCATGCAAGATCATAAACAACACATAATAGATTGATAATCAACATAACATAGCATTCACTATCCATCGGATCCCAACAAACCCAACATATAGTATTACAGATAGATGATCTTGATCATGTTAGGCAGCTCACAAGATCCGACAATGATAGCACAATGAGGAGAAGACAACCATGTAGCTACTGCTATGGACCCATAGTCCAGGGGTGAACTACTCACACATCACTCCGGAGGCGACCATGGCGGTGTAGAGTCCTCCGGGAGATGATTCCCCTCTCCGGCAGGGTGCCGGAGGCGATCTCCTGAATCCCCCGAGATTGGATTGGCGGCGGCGGCGTCTCTGGAAGGTTTTCCGTATCGTGGCTCTCGGTATTGGGGGTTTCGCGACGAAGACTATTTGTAGGCGGAAGGGAAGGTCAAGGGGCGTCACGAGGGGCCCAGACAGTAGGGCCGCGCGGCCAGGTCTTGGGCCGGGCCGCCTTGCAGTGTCGCCACCTCGTGGCCCCACTTCGTCTCCTCTTCGGACTTCTGGAAGCTTCATGGAAAAATAGGCCCCTGGGCATTAATTTCGTCCAATTCCGAGAATATTTCCTTACTAGGATTTCTGAAACCAAAAACAGCAAAAAACAGCAACTGGCTCTTCGGCATCTTGTTAATAGGTTAGTGTCGGAAAATGCATAAATATGACATAAAGTATGCATAAAACATGTAGGTATCATCAATAAAGTAGCATGGAACATAAGAAATTATCGATACGTTGGAGACGTATCAGTACTGCGAGCAGCACCCGCGCCAGGTCAATCTCGGAGGCGCACACGTCGACGGCGAGGACGAGAGGTCGCCGGAGATCGCCAATCGCCAGAGGCGATTCTCCACGAGATCCAGAGAGGGGCGATTCGCCAGGAGAGGAAGAGATGGGGGAAACCACGCGGACAGATTGATAGATCGTCTCGCGACGGTCCCGATTTGGTAAGTGGCTAGGGCAGAGGAGCATGGAGATGGCCGGAGAGCGGCGGCGGCCATGGCGGTGACGCCATCGCCACGGGAGACGCGAGAGAGTTAGGGTTAGGGACGAGCGAGTGAGAGAGGCGAGTGAGGAGCGAGGTGGGCCGCTTCGGTGCCGCCGACCCATAATGGGACAAGCCTTAATGGGCTGTCCCATGGGCCTTAGTTAAGTGGGCTGGCCCAATAGGGGCCAGGGGTATTTCTATCTTTTTTACTTTTAAGAAAAAGACCAGAATTTCACCAATTTTTAGTAAATAAAATACAACTCTAAAAATCCATTAAAAATTGGATTAGTGAATAAAAAATAAATCTTAACCAGAATAAAATATGAAATAGAATTTAAGAAACAAATTCAAAATTATGAATTTGAAGAATTTAAATAATAACTTGTAATTTTAAACTATTATTGCCTTGTATTTAAAAATTCAAGGAAAAATCTCAAATAAGTTCAAATACTTATTTTCAAACATTTCAAAATGAAATTCTACTAATCCAAGTCATTTCTATTGAGAAAAGTATTTTTCCAAGAAAAATACTATATTCCTTTTTATTCCAAAAACTATAGAGGTAACTCTATGATTTCAAATTATTTTTGGAATGAGTAAAGGAATCACCAAGTAAAGAAGTTTTACTTTGAAGTATCTTACTCTATGTGAATTAAGATAGTTTACACTTTTAAATCAATTGCAAGTTACTGCCAAGGGCATAAATCTTAACTCAACCCTAAATTGCTATAACCCAGCGGGGTAAAGGGATTCAACATAAAATAATACATCCATGATTGCATTATTTGGATTTTATGACATTGTCCTTACCGGACAATGATGCTTCTTACAGAACCCGAGGTCCAGGTTCCATCAACTGCATTGAACTGCACTATCTCGCAGTCCACAGGCAAGTTCACCCTTGCTCATGTCAACTTGATTATTTTCTACTACTTTAATGCAAAGCTATATACTTATCATTCCTGCATCGCAAATAAAATGTTACTTTCCAACTATGAATATGACTATGTGGCTGGCAATGGAACCATGGTATGTGTTGATATGGTGGAGGTTCCATTGCATGGGTTATATCACCCTAGGATTAATTACCAATGCCGTCCAGTGATTCTAGCGCCGTACAAACCGCGTTGACCATGAGATCTATAATGGCTCTGGGGAAGCCAGCCGTATCTTTTCCCTTCTGCACGCCAACGGATTGGTAGAGCTGGTGGGGTGTTGGAGGCACTGCCGCAATAGGTTAGGATATCCTTTTAAATCCCCATCCATTAGTGATGATAAGCTCTACGATCTATGATGGATTGTCCGGAGTACACCGTGAGTAAAGCCGTATTATCGGAAGAAGTCTACTAGGGGTGTAGGGTCGGACAAAAGGGTGGGTTTGCAGTCGCGGAGAAGGCGGTGTGGGCTTGGATTTTCATACCTGGCCTCACACCAAAGGAAGTGTGAACGGGGGCAAGTCCCTGCGGATGGCAAAAGGGGTGGAATCTCTTGTGGGAAAAGTAACGCACCTCTGCAGAGTGTATCAAATTGTGGCTGTCACTCCCTGTTCCGGGAAGGGAACTACGAACGCGGCAGGAAAGGAACTCCACGAAGTTCTAGTCAACCTGTGAAGACTGACGGGCATAGTTTTCATAATAAAAGCAACCTTTTGAAGAAATGATTTCAAAACATGCATTGACCTGCGATTTCCTGATCAATGGTCGTAGCTAGTGCATCAAACACCTTTTTACTCTTTTAGAACTTGCTGAGTACCTCTGTACTCACTTTCTTTCGACACCCTTGCTAGACTGTGATCCGGAAGTGGAGGCCATCAACGATGGAGCACCAGAAGGAAGCTACGAGCTGGTCTATGAGGAGCCTGATCTTACCGGCGGAGTGGAAGGAGTAGACTATGGGATAGTCTACGGACCCGATGACACGGAGGAGGAGGAGTAGTGACATACCCTAGCATCATAGAGCCGAGCAACGTAGAACTTACCTAAATAAGTTGTTGAGCTCTCTTTATATTTAGTTATGAGTTGTAATCGTACTTAAGTAGTATCTTAGGGTGTTCTCATAGGACCTGTGAGAATACCAACTTGTTAAGACAATGTTTGTAATAAGTATGGAGTGTTATGACCTGCAATGTTTCTGTTGTACCACTCTGAGGGATATGGCAATTTGTGAAGAAGTCCCTTCACAAAGATCATATCAACGACTTGTATACTACAACATGCAGTGGTATGTTGGGTCAACGCACATGTGCTATATCCGGTCTAGTACATAGCATGGCATACATGATAGAGCCTACTGCCGAGACATAGGGGATCTTACTCATCCTTTCTCTTTCTTCTGCCGTAGCCGGACCTTGAGTCTTACTCAAGACCTTGCCTGGTAACATAGGTAAGAATCCTTTCTTACTTTCGTCCATTCTAAACTTCTTTAGAATCTTGTCCAGGTATGTACTTTGTGATAGCCCTATTAGACGTCTTGATCTATCTCTATAAATCTTGATGCCTAATATATACGATGCTTCACCAAGGTCTTTCATTGAAAAACTATTATTCAAATAACCTTTTACACTGTTTAATAGTTCTATATCATTCCCAATCAATAATATATCATCTACATATAATATCAGGAACGCTACAGAGCTCCCACTCACTTTCTTGTAAATACAGGCCTCTCCATGACACTGTATAAACTCGAAGTCTTTGATCACCTTATCAAAGCGTCGGTTCCAACTTCTGGATGCTTGCTTCAGTCCATAAATTGAACGCTGAAGTTTGCACACCTTGTCAGCATTTTTAGGATCGACAAAACCTTTGGGTTGTACCATATACAACTCTTCCTCAATGTCTCCATTAAGGAACGCCGTTTTGACATCCATCTGCCAAATCTCATAACCGAAAAATGCAGCTATTGCTAACAAAATCCTCACAGATTTCAGCTCCGCTACAGGTGAGAAAGTCTCATCGTAGTCAACACCTTGAATTTGTCGGAAACCCTTTGCGACAAGTCGAGCTTTATAGACAGTAATATTACCATCAGCATCTATTTTTCTCTTGAAGATCCATTTATTCTCGACAGCCTTGCGGCTATCAGGTAAGTCTACCAAAGTCCACACTTTGTTATCATACATGCATCCCATGTTGGATTTCATGGCTTCTGACCATTTGTTGGAATCTAGGCTCATCATCGCTTCTTCATACGTCGCAGGGTCTTCATCATTGTTGTCCACAATCATGACATTTAGACAAGGATCATACCAATCATGAGTGGCACGTTCCCTTGTCGATCTGCGAGGTTCAGTAGCTATCTCGTTCGAAGTTTCATGATCATTATCATTAGCTTCCTTTGTTACCGGTGTAGGCGGCACAGGAACAACTTCCGGTACTGCGCTACTCTGATCAATGAGTGAAGATTCAGTAATCTCGTCGAGTTCTACTTTTCTTCCAGTCAATTCTTTAGTGAGAAACTCTTTCTCAAGAAAGGTTCCGTTCTTAGCAACAAAGATTTTTTCCTTCGGATCTGAAATAGAAAGTGTACCCTATAGTTTCTTTAGGGTATCCTATGAAGATGCATTTCTCCGCTTTGGGTTCTAGCTTGTCCGGTTGTAACCTTTTTACATAGGCTTCTCAACCCCAAACTTTAAGGAACGACAGCTTAGGTTTCTTATTAAACCATAATTCATACGGTGTCGTTTCAGCGGATTTAGATGGTGTCCTATTTAAAGTGAATGCAGCTGTCTCTAATGATAACGACAAATCAGTAAGAGACATCATAGAACGAACCATATCTAAGAGAGTTCGATTATGATGTTCGGACACACCGTTTAGTTGTGGTGTTCCCGGCGGTGTCAATTGTGAAAGTATTCCGCATTTCTTTAAATGCGTGCCAAACTCATAACTCAGATATTCACCTCCGTGATCAGATCGTAGAAATTTAATCTTCTTGTTACGTTGATTTTCTACTTCACTTTGAAATTCCTTAAACTTCTTGAAAGTTTCGGATTTATGTTTCATGAAATAGATATACCCATATCTACTCAGATCATCTGTGAAGGTTAGAACATAACGATAACCACCGCGCGAGGCTACACTCATTGGTCCGCACACATCGGTATGTATGATTTCCAATAAGTCTGTAGCTCGCTCCATAATACCATAGAATGAGTCTTAGTCATTTTTACCATCAGACATGCTTCGCATCTATCAAGTGACTCAAAGTCAAGTGATTCAAGTAATCCATCGGTATGGAGTTTCTTCATGCGTTTCACTCCAATATGACCAAGACGACAGTGCCACATATAAGTAGAATTATCATTCAATCTAATTTGCTTAGCATCAATGTTATGAATATGTGTATCACTACTATCGAGATCTAACAGAAATAAACCATTCTTTTCAGGTGCTTGACCATAAAAGATATTATTCATAAAAATAGAACAACCATTATTCTCAGACTTGAATGAATAACCGTCTTGCATTAAACAAGATCCAGATATAATGTTCATGCTCAACGCGGGTACAAAATAACAATTATTGAGGTTTAAAACTAATCCCGAAGGTAGATGTAGAGGAAGTGTGCCGATAGAGATCACATCGACTTTGGATCCATTTCCAACGCGCATCGTCACTTCATCCTTCAATAGTCTTCGTTTATTCTTTAGTTCCTGTTTCGAGTTATAAATATGAGCAACCGAACCAGTATCAAATACCCAGGTACTAGTACGAGAACCAGTAAGATAAACATCTATAAAGTGTATATCAAATATACCTTCTTTCTTCTTCTTGACAAGGCCGCTCTTCAGATCAGCCAAATACTTGGAGCAATTACGCTTCCAGTGTCCCTTCTCCTTGCAGTAATAGCACTCAGCATCAGGCTTAGGGCCAGTCTTAGGTTTCACAGGAGGCGTGGCAGCTTTCTTGCCACCCTTCTTGAATTTACCTTTAGACTTGCCCTGTTTCTTGAAACTGGTGGCCTTGTTGACCATCAACACTTGGTGCTCTTTCTTGATCTCAATCTCAGCAGATTTCAGCATGGCGAAGAGTTCAGGTAACTCTTTGTTCATGTTCTGCATATTGTAGTTCATCACAAAGTTCTTGTAACTAGGTGGCAGTGATTGAAGGACACGATTAATCCCCAGTCTGTTAGGAATCACTATTCCCAAGTCGCTGAGTTTCTTCGCATGCCCGGTCATGGCGAGCATGTGCTCACTAACGGAGCTGCCTTCTTCCATCATGCAGCTGAAGAAGTGTTTCGATGCTTCATAGCATTCCACGGCCGCATGAGTTTCAAAGATAGCTTTCAGCTCATTGACTAACTCATAAGGATCGTGGTGCTCAAAATGTTTTTGAAGGTCGGCTTCCAGACTGCATAGGATGGCACACTGAACTTGAGAGTACCGAGTTTTCCGAGTCTCGTAAACATTCTTTACTTCATCAGTTTCAGTTTCTGCAGGAGGGTCACCTAGCGGTGCATCAAGCACATATTGCAGGTTTCCACCAACGAGGAAAATCCTCACATGATGGAACCAGTCGGTGAAGTTGCTACCGTTGCTCTTAAGCTTTTCTTTCTCTAGGAATTGGTTAAAATTGATTGGGGACGCCATATCTACAACACATATTTGCAATAGTTTAGACTAATGTTTATGACAAAATTGAGTTCAAATTTTAATTCAACAAAATTAGAAACTAGGTGAACTCCCACTCAAAACAATATCCCTCGAATTGTCTTAGTGATCACACGAACCAAATCCACCACACCAAGTCCGATCATCACGAGACAAGATGTAACTTCAATGGAGAACATTCAAAGTGTTCATCATATCAATCATATGATTCATGCTCTACCTTTCGGTATCACGTGTTCCGAGACCATGTCTGTACATGCTAGGCTCGTCAAGGCCACCTTAGTATCTGCATGTGCAAAACTAGCTTGCACCCGTTGTATGCATTTGTTGAGTCTATCACACCCGATCATCACGAGATGCTTCGAAACGACAAGTCTTGGCAACGGTGCTACTAAGGATGAACACTTTATTATCTTGATATTTTAGTGAGAGGGATCATCTTATAATGCTACCGTCGCGATCTAAGCAAAATAAGATGCATAAAAAGGGTTAACATCACATGCAGTTCATATGTGATATGGTATGGCCCTTTTGTCTTTGCGCCTTTGATCTTCATCTCCAAAGCACGGACATGATCTCCATCATCAACGGGCATGATCTCCATCATCGTCGGCGTAGCGTCAACGTCAATGGCACCGTCTTCATGATTGTTATCCCATGTAGCAACTATTACAACTACTTTGAAATACTACTCAACATGAAATTTAAAGACAACCATAAGGCTCCTGCCGGTTGCCACAATACAATAATGATCATCTCATACATATTCATCATCAGATTATGGCCATATCACATCACCAAACCCTGCAAAAACAAGTTAGACGTCTCTAATTTGGTTTGCATATTTTACGTGGTTTAGGGTTTTCGAGTGAGATCTAATCTACCTATGAACATGAACCACAACGGTGATACTAGTGTTTTCAATAAAAGAGTAAATTGAATCTTCACTGTAGTAGGAGAGACAGACACCCTCGAAGCCACTTATGCAATACAAGTTGCATGTCGAACGTGGAGGAAGTCTCATGAACGCGGTCATGTAAAGTTAGCCCGAGCCGCTTCATCCCACTATGCCACAAAGATGCAAAGTACTCAAACTAAAGACAACATAAGCATCAACGCCCACAAAACCATTGTGTTCTACTCGTGCAACCATCTATGCATAGACACGGCTCTGATACCACTGTAAGGATTCGTTGCATAGAAAACAAAAAATTTCCTACCGCGAGAACGCAATCCAAGCCAAGACGCAATCTAGAAGACGGGAGCAACGAGGGGATGAATGAGACTCACCCTTGAAGATTACCAAAGCCTACAAGATGAGGCTCTTGTTGCTGCGGTAGACGATCACTTGCCGCTTTCAAAAGCGCGTAGAAGATCTTGACGGTGCCACAATCGGGCAGCACCTCCGTACTCGGTCACACGTTCGGTGTTGATGAAGACGACGTCCTTCTCCCCGTTCCAGCGAGCAGCGGAAGTAGTAGCTCCTCCTTGATTCCGGCAGCACGACGGCGTGGTGGCGGTGGCGATGGAGATCTCCGGCGGAGCTTCGCTAAGTGTTGCGGGAGAGGTGGAGGAGTGGGGCGGCTAGGGTTTGGGGAGAGGGGGTGGCCGGCCTTCAAGGGGTGCGGCCAAGGTGGTTGATACGTCTCAAACGTATCTATAATTTCTTATGTTCCATGCTACTTTATTGATGATACTCACATGTTTTATACATACTTTATGTCATATTTATGAATTTTCCGGCACTAACCTATTAACAAGATGCCGAAGAGCCAGTTGCTGTTTTCTGCTGTTTTTGGTTTCAGAAATCCTAGTAAGGAAATATTCTCGGAATTGGACGAAATCAACGCCCATGGTCTTATTTTTCCACGAAGCTTCCAGAAGACCGGAGGAGATACGAAGTGGGGCCACGAGGCGGCGACACAGCAGGGCCGCACGGCCAGGGCTGGGGCCGCGCCGCCCTGGCGTGTGGGCCCCTCGTGACGCCCCTTGACCTACCCTTCCGCCTACATATAGCCTTCGTCGAGAAAACCCCAGTACCGAGAGCCACGATACGGAAAACCTTCCAGAGACGCCGCCGCCGCCAATCCCATCTCGGGGGATTCAGGAGATCGCCTCCGGCACCCTGCCGGAGAGGGGAATCATCTCCCGGAGGACTCTTCATCGCCATGATCGCCTCCGGAGTGATGTGCGAGTAGTTCACCCCTGGACTATGGGTCCATAGCAGTAGCTAGATGGTCATCTTCTACTCATTGTACTATCATTGTTAGATCTTGTGAGCTGCCTAACATGATCAAGATCATCTATTTGTAATGCTACATGTTGTGTTTGTTGGGATCCGATGAATATGGAATACTATGTTATGTTGATTATCAATCTATCATCTATGTGTTGTTTATGATCTTGCATGCTCTCCGTTGCTAGTAGAGGCTCTGGCCAAGTCGTTACTTGTAACTCCAAGAGGGAGTATTTATGCTCGATAGTGGGTTCATGCCTCCATTAAATCTGGGACAGTGACATAAAGTTCTAAGGTTGTAGATGTGCTGTTGCCACTAGGGATAAAACATCAATGCTATGTCTAAGGATATTTGTGTTGATTACATTACGCACCATACTTAATGAAATTGTCTGTTGTTTGCAACTTAATACTGGAAGGGGTGCGGACGCTAACCTGAAGGTGGACTTTTTAGGCATAGATGCATGCTGGATAGCGGTCTATGTACTTTGTCGTAATGCCCAATTAAATCTCACACTACTCATCATAATATGTATGTGCATTGTCATGCCATCTTTATTTGTCAATTGCCCAACTGTAATTTGTTCACCCAACATGCTATTTCTTATCGGAGAGACACCACTAGTGAACTGTGAACGCCGGTCCATTCTTTACATCGAATACAATCTACTGCAATACTCGTTCTTACTGTTCTCTGCAAACATCATCATCCACACTATATATCTAATCCTTTGTTACAGCAAGCCGATGAGATTGACAACCTCACTGTTAAGTTGGGGCAAAGTATTTTGGTTGTGTTGTGCAGGTTCCACGTTGGCGCCGGAATCCCTGGTGTTGCGCCGCACTACACTCCGTGTGGTTACCCGTCATACCACTGCATGGTGTAGTATGCAAGTCTGATATAACACCAATGAAACACAGTTCCACAGGTATTATATCGCTCAGAGTGGTACAACAGAAACATATGCGGGTCCAAGGCATGTCTATAGGATTACAACATCGACTCTGTTACATAAGATCATCACAGCCTCCTACTTTACAATGAGGTAAAACTGCAAATAAACTCCAGAAGAACGACTCGTACTCTAGTCTTATCACGAACTCTATTTGTAGAGTATTTCACTAACTACAGAGGCTAAGAATAGACTCTAGCTAAATAGGAGCTAGGTTTAGGAAGCTAGCTCCCTTCTATGGCTCAACTAGGTTTTTCTCCTTGTTGGATGTGGTATCTGACTCCTCTGACAGGGTCTTGTCTCGTGAAGTAGTTGTTGACTCCTCGGCCTTCGAGTTGCACTCTAGATCCTCCTTCGATGCCTCCATATCTAAGCAGGGGATTTAAGAGTGGGATGAGTACGAGCGTACTCAACAAGTTCATTATAGGAAAGAGGTGTTTAATGCACTAGCTACAGCATTAGACCAGAAAGTCTAATACCAATGCAGGATTTCATAACCATTTCTTCAAAAGGTTGCTTTTATTTAGAAGAACTATGTCCCCCAGCCTTCACCGGTTTACTAAAACTTCATGGAGCTCCTTTCCGGCCGCGTTCGCAGTTCCATATCCCGGAACAGGGAGTAACAGGTCACGGTTCTTTACACTCTGCAGAGGTGTGTTGCTTTACCCATAAGAGATCTTAACCTTGGTGCCAACCGGGAATGACCCGTCCACACTTCCTATGGTGTCAGGCCCGGTATAAGGTCTAGCCAATCATGTTCCTCCGCTACCTCGAACACCCACCCTTTGTTGCATGCCCCGACCCTGGGTCCTCGCCGGTCCCATTATTCCCACTTACGGGTGGACCCCGACCACGACGACAGTCTGGGATCGAACCAAACTCCTTCGCCGGTAGCTGCAACCCATCCTAGACCGCAATACCGTGGGGACTTAGGACTCCCCAGCCTCACCATCTTGCTCCTTCGGGCGACAAGCGTACTACGGACAATGCCGTGGGGACTTAGCACTCCCCAGCCTCACTAGCTTGCCCCCTTGGATTACAACTGTACTACGGTAAAGCGCATCCGTTGATGAACGAGAGGTGGAAACACTTTTGACTACTCCGTCCCACTCCGGATCTTATGGTTAACACGGGTATTACGGCACAAGAATCACTGGACGACATTTGTTGTTTATTCCTAGATGGATATAAACCCTTGCAATGGAACCTCCACCATATCAACATAATCCATGGTTCCATTGCCCACCACATAGTCATATTCATAGTTATGAAAGTAGTGGTTTTGGTTTTTGTGCAATAGTGATAATCATAGTACTTTGCAAGTAATTTGATAAAGATACTCAAATGACATGAGCAAGTGATGAACTTGCCTTTCTTGACTGCAAGATTATGCAGGCAAGGTCTTCGATACACAATAACTCCAAATTCTGAAATAGCATCATCGTCCGGTAAGGACGATGTTTAAAAGATTGGCAAGGATGCAATAATGCATAAGTATGAGATGCAATCGCTCTAAGCGTGTCCTAACCCCGATGAATTAGGATTAGTGAGTGGTAATGATTAGTTCAGGGTGTGTTGCACTTTTAGAGAGATTCACAAACAAGGTTCTTATTCAGGTAGGATTACTTGGGATTATAAACAGGTAGATAATAAAGCATAGTAATCAATTGAGCACACAAAGAATGATAATTGGCATAATGTTAACAAGTAAAGAACAGTGGTCAGTTTTAGTACTATATGGCATGGTTAATGATTGATTATCATATACTTTAAAAGAATAACTTTTGAAGAACATGTGCTTTGATAAAGAACAAGTATGGTAATTAGGTTGGTGGGGTTCTATGGTTAACTATGGTTCTCATTAGTTCTTGAGTAGATATGAGATGGATCCTAACAAGGTTGGATTCATTAGCAACTAGGCTTGAATGGTTTTACTTAAGTATAAGCAACTTAAGCAATCAGTTGTACATGGTTGTTATCATGGTGGGTTCATCTTGCTGGTGATAGCTAGGTAGGGTTTATAGGTCCTATAAGGCAGGGTTGATGGCTATTCTTTATTTTCTTCAAAAGAATAACTTTGGAAGAACATACTTCTCAAGTAATAAGAAGTATTACTATTAAGGTTGAGGTTGCCTAGGTTTTACTGTTGGTTCTATTAAGTAAGGAATATCTAGCTCCTAAATGGGTTGGTTGATAAGTATCCAACACTGGTAGGGTTTAGTGGAATATGGTTCGGTAATGTTCGAGATTTGGTATAGTTGCTATTGGAGTTCATCACAGTGGTGTGATGCTGAGTATGGATAATTAAGGATGATTGTTTTGGGTAATAGGATCTAGGATTTACACTAAGTTAACCATACTTGATTATCTAAGTCTGATGAAGATGAACACATGGGATGCTAATTAGTAGTGATAGGGTTCCCATATTTTATGTGGATTTGAACTAGTATTTAGTTGCTAGATATGAATCTATGATTACTAATGAAGTAACATGATCACATGTTACTTAGGGTTTAGGTTTGGGAACAATTTAGGGTTCATATGAAGTAATGGAACTAGAGTTCCAAATGGCATTAGGGTTTTAGTATCCCACATAAAATTATGGGTTTGTGTTCTTCATTCAATATGAAACTTAGGGTTTCTTAATTGTCAATTAGTTCTTGGATTAATAACTTCATTATCAAGTTGAAGTTATTAATAACCTTGAGATAAATATAATGTTGGATTTAACAATTTTTTTAATGAATTAATAATTAAGGTAATTATTAATTAGGGTTTAAATTCCTCTAATAAAGATTTAACAAATTAACAACTAAAGAAAAAATTAGCTTTAATGTTTTCTTTATTTATTTACTGGTTTTTATTTAATTTGGAAAGTTTTCCTAACTATTGAATTTTAATTGCATTTTGATTTAATAAATAAGGCTTAAATAACAAGTATTAAATAATTAAATTTTTATTAAAAATAAAAATTTCATGTTATATTTTTATTGGATAGATTTTTCTTTTCTAAGAATTTTGATATATTATTTACTTTTTTCTGAGTTATAATGAATTTTATATGAATTTGTAAAGCTGCAGTAATTATTTAATTGAAATTTAAACCAGAAAAGTACTACAGCTACCCGGGCTTCCTACCCACGAAGACACTGACCAGTGGGTCCTACATCCACGTCGTCAGCCACGAAGGCGTGGACCAGGTCAAATGCATAGGAGGCCCACGGCCACATCACCTCTCCCCGGCGGCTTGACGCCGGCGGGCAGTCGGCGACGACGCCGTCGAGTTGAGGCCTCCCAGGATACAAGATTCGGTGTTTCTGAACCTCCTCGACGCGGTGAATACGATGGTGGTGGCTCCGCCACCTATTGGTCACCGGAGAGAGCTCCGGCGAACCCTACTGCGGCGGCGCACCCGGCAAGATCTCGAATCTGAGCTACAAGCGGCCTTAGGACGTGATAAAAGATGCTAGAGACGCGGGGGCTCACCCTGATCCTTCCTAGAGGGTCACCGGAGTCGATCGGAGACGTGGTCGACGGCGATTTCCATTTTCCGGCGGAATACTGTCGAAAGGGAATGGAGGATTGGCGGCTTCTGGGATCTCATCTTCTCGATTCCTTCCACCAGGATGCTCACCAGAGTCGGGCGCATCTCCACGACTATGCACCGGACCGTGAGGTGGCTCCAATCGCCAGGTTCGTCCTCGACACCGGCGAACGTTCACAGAGAGGTGTGAGAGATTGAGGGCTCCAGGGAGGAAATGAGAAGATGGCGATGAACAAGGGCAGCACGTTGGTTCTTCTGACGGTTTTATAGTGCTGGAGGTGGTCGGAAACGACGACATGACTGTGACGGCCGGCGGAGATACACTGCCATGTCGGTGTGGTTTCTGGGCGTGAATCTTGGCGCATCTACTGGCGATGGATGCCAGTGGCATCCACCATGGCTCTGGAATGGTGATTGACGTCCGGTTCATCCTTATCGGCGATGAAGACGTGGCGCTGGTCGACGCCGTGGCGGCCTCGCACCGCTGCAGAAGACGAAGACGATAATGTCTTCTCTGCGTGCGTTTTAAGTGAAGGGGTATCCTGGGCTGCGAAGTGGCGCTGGGCCAGGCCGTGGTTTGGGCTTCTGGTGGGCTGTGGTGCTGGGCTGCTCGGCCAGGTGAGTCCAGGTAAGGGTTTTCTCCTCTTTTCTTTTTCTGTTTTTAATTCTCTGTTTTGTATTTGCCCATTTGAATTCATATTTGAATTCTATTATTTTTGCAGGTGTCTCAATTATGTTAATTCCATTTGGATGTTGTGAAATGACTATTACACCCATATTCCATTTGAAACAAGTATTTTATATTGGATTATATTACATACTTGTGTTTTATTAAAAATAGCAAATGAGCATGAATTTATATCCTTAATTATATTTTTATGTTTTTCTTGTGGATCAATCTGTTTGAAGTATTAGAGTTGGTAATTCCAGCTTAGGGTATTTTAGAGTTTATTATTAGGACTTGTTATCTTATTTAAGAAGTTGGTTGTTCACATATGATTTTATGTGAGCATCAATCTATTAGGGTTTTATGATTTCTATTACAACCCCCTTATTAAAGTTAATATTATCATTATATTTGAAAGGAGCTAAGTAGATATTGGTTCTATCTTGATTGATCTTGATTACAAAGATAAGTGGTTGATCACTACTTATATGGTTTTAATTATGGGACTTAGCATTAGGTGGCTCTTATGTTTTATAACTGAAGCATAGGATTTAATTAATGAACCATTAGGGTTCTAGTCATATTCACATAATGACAATTGGTTTGCATCTCAATTATGCCTAGGTTCATATTATGATCACCATAGTGATGCATAAACTATGGTTGAGATATACCTTAGTTTGTAGATTTGGAATGCTATCATATTGCATTTGCTAGGGTTGAATCTCCCCTAACCAAGGTAATATGATTACTTACTTGATTGTTCATGTGCTCCTTTAACTTCTATTGATATCCTCAGTTTATCATTAAAGTAACTAAAGTTGTTATAGTTCTTTTTATAGTTAACTTTGGTCATATGGATGGATGGTTTCTCACCATATTAAGTATGGAATTTGACTCTAAGGTTTTCTTAGGTTCCTTATTTTATGAAATGTAGATATGGTAGGATTCTACTGATGATCACCAAGTGGTTCACAAATTAAGGTTGGGATATAAGCCTAGGTTTGCTTACTAGTTACCTCCCTATGATTTCATGTGGGGAATAATATCTACTAATCACATAAGTGTTAGCATTTGGATTATTCTCCTATTTCTCCCAAAGCATGGTCATGGATTAGGCATGATCCATGTGGGGACCCCGGACTAGCTGTCCGAAATTCCCTGTTATGTATACAGTTCACGATCCCATGATCAGTGCGCCGTGAACACATAACCGAACTGATATCAAATTACACCATCCATTACAAAGCGGAATAAGAAAATTACAACATGGTCACATGACCAATACTTACATAATAGCCTCGAAGGGCCTAACTAAACATCAGAGTAGCATCATCACTTCAGCAGCGCAGTACCCAAGTCATCTGCCATAACCCTACAGGCAACTGACTGGGAAGACGTTCCTAGCTCGCATAGACGTCGTCAACTCCTTCTTCATCTGTCGAGCTCCTTCAAGTCTGGCCAAGTAAATAGCTAGGGACAAAGCCGTGAGTACATTTGAATTGTACTCGCAAACCATCAAGAGGGTGATAAAAATTCTAACTAAAGAAGACAAGAGAGGAAGAGTAGTTTCTCTTGTGGATATAGCATGTGGAAGAGAAGAGATGTTTTTGGTGGAGATAGCATCCCAACTTCTCAATCGAAGGGGACACTCCAAGAATTTATCTAAGACATCTCTATATCTCTATTGAAGAAGAGTTCCTCTACATGAAAACACTAGGAAGGGTCACCCAATTTTGTTTCATTTTCCTCAACCATCTCCACAGGGTCGGCACAACATCTTTCCCGTACCCTTCCGGTACTTCCAACACACGCATTTCCTTTGGAAATCATTTTCAAAACCAAAACTCGACACAGCTCGGTAACGGCCATCCCAACCGTCCATGACCGCGGACGCGGCTATTCGAATAGTTTTAACTCTGCAGAGTGTGCGCACTTTCCCCACAAGATCTGATAAATCCGCCGGGATCATCCCCGGTTCGCCATACGAAAGTATGCGGGTCTCGGATAATCAGTCGAAGCCTTTCGCCCATTCAACTTAGCAAGAGGTCCTACCCTATGGAGTATGTACCTCCCCGGCACCGTGGCAGCTCACCTCCTCTTGAGCGTGGCTCCACCGCCAAGCCAGGAGACCCATAGTGTCTTCCGGACGGGTCAGCCCCGAAGGCCTCCCGTTATACGATTGTCTCCAACTACGACAACCCGGACTCGGGGGTAACTGTACCCTTGTATAGTTGTGCAGTGCCTCATGCTAAGAAGAACAAACGTCAAGCTAAGCCCCGTGCCCACGTTGGAGTAGTGTGGTTGCGCTGTGTAATTGTTCCAGGCGAATACAAAGAACCATGTGTCGTTTTTCTCAAAAACCCAAGTCACACACACTTTCCTCTTTCCAACCATCTTTGTCAAGATCCTTTCCTTTCATAAACCATACACTCGGGTAAGGTCGACTCACCCAAGGTTTTTCTCAAAACTTTTACAACAAGGTAAACCTTGAGGGGTTCCCAACCTAAAGTTTCATGATGGAACTAAGACACCATATGGCCGTGATGATAGTCATCATGCCAATAAGTAGTGGGTATGGTGGAATCAAAAAAAAGTCATACTTGCTTAAGGTAAGCATGTATGTTGACAACATAAGAGGGGAAATACTTTCAGATTTGTGGTGCTAACCCAACCAACACTAATGGAAGTGATGGTGATCAACAATATTTGACATACATAAGGTGGTTAGACATACCCCTCTCAATTTGAGAGTATACCTAGTTCATGAAGTGACTACCACTATACCAACAAAGGAGTATAGCGTGAGTTGTCAAGAGAGAGTTAGCATGGCTTAGGATAAGCATGCATGTTGACCAAATAGGATAGCATGGCCATAATCAGCATGCATCACAACACTTACTATGACGACCATAAGGTAGAACCACTACGATTACCATGCTTGAGATCAAGCATGCATGACAAAAATAAGGAGATAAACACACAAATGATCAAGAGGCTAAGAGTAGCAACCGAAGTGACATCAAAAGGAGACATCACAATCAGAGATCAATAGATGGCTTGCCTTGGCTTATTTGTCCCTGGACTTCTTCAACTCCATCAATATAACAATCCCAACAACATAAATAAAATCCTCGTCCGATTCCACTTCTTCTTCTTCTCCGGAATTGTTTGCATCTATCGCCGGAAAATATAAAAGGAACACAATCAATCACATTGCACCAACAAGACAACATTCAACAATCAACAACTAACCATGCAGCCAAGGGATAACATACTAAGGACTTATAGATATCACAAAACAACTTCAAGAGTTTTAATTTAGAAAACCCCATTTATTTACCTAGTAGAGGTATGAGAGTGCCACGACTTAGCAATTGCCTCTCTCGGTATCACCATGGCACAACTAAGTATCCCCTGGTAGATAACATCATAAAGAGGACAAGTGCATTAGTTTGGCATCCCAAACATTTAATATATAATTCGAAACATTTTTGGAAAAGCGGGAAGTCATCATCTCCATTTTATAAGGCTTACAAAACACTACACAAGAATAGGAAGTAAATGATATGCCACACCGTTTGAAAACTTAAACCAAACAATAGGGCTAATGTTAAGTTGCAGAGGTTTTGTTTTGCAAGAATAAAACAAAGGTTGCCCATCTCTACTAAAAAGAATTGGTCAAGGGTTTTAAATAAACCGAAAAGTTTTGCTTCAACAATGCATGTCACACATATACATTACTAACAGCAACAGAAATGTATGAACAGAGACTAATAATATTTTTCCTAGATGGCCAGTACTAATACAAGACTAACACAATTGGAATCACCCAAAAATATTAAACCTACAATTTTAGGAATTTCTTTGAATCTGACTGTACAGAAAACAAGATCTGTAAGCCGTAAATCGTAGAAAAATCCTAAAAATATGAGACCACTGGCATTCGAAAGATAATTAAACAGAGATGCATACACAATTGGATTTGGGTTCAAATTGTTTCTGAAACTCTCACAAATGGATTGACAAGGTTACTGCATGTTTGTACCATTTGCTTTCTCTCTGGAGTTACAGAATAGGTAAAGGTGTGAAACTTGTTTGAGAAGATTAAGAAAACATTCAGTAATCCTACAGAATTGGAATCACTCAATTAGGTTCAAAAATGAATTTTTGGTGATTTGAAAGCTAACAGCCATGTCTGCAGAACACACATAACAAGTTTAATTCACCCAAAATCTTACATAACTCATAAAAATATGAGGTCAGCTGCATCTGAAAGGTATTGAAAAGCTGGTTCTTACCCAATTGGTTTCATTCAAAAATTCATTCCCATGCTCCTGGTTTAATTCGACAAAGTCAGATCTGACCAGATCTTGACCTGTGAACCATTTCAGTTTCAGGAGGTCAATCGAGGTGAAACCACCGCCAAAATGAAGGTATTGAAGAGGGCTTTCACCTACAGTTGAGTTTGCTCAAAAAGGTTTCGTAAAACGGAACAAATCTAACAAACAGTGAACCTGCATGTTTACAGAACTTTATTTACCACGGACAATCCGTAACGAATTTGAGGATGAGACCAACGCCAAGTTGTAGATCTTTTCCGTATCTATCTGCGGAACTTTGAATCACTCGATTTGGATCTGCGCATGAGATTTGGTGGATTTTACAAGTTCGTACCAGAATCTGAAACAGCAAGATAGCAGAAATTACTGCAAGGATTTGGACGAACTTTGCTCAAGAACTTCAGATCTGAGGATAGCTCAAGCTTCTCCATGCTTGGACCAACATGCACCTGCATCAAGATCTAATCTTAGCAATGGAGGAAGAGGAAGAGGAGAGAAATCCATCTAGGGTTGGGGAGAAGAAGGAGAGGGATGCTCTCATGGTGAGGGGAAGCTTGAGGGAGGAGGGGAGCTTCATCTTGGTGGATCTTCATGGCCATGGCCGGCCATGTGAGCAAGGGGGAGCAGCAGCTCGTGGAGAAGAGGTAGGAGAGGGATGGGAGTGAGTGGAGGAAGGAGTGGGGAGTGAAAAATGAGAGCAAAGGGAGGTGGAGTGGCCGGCCAAGTGAGCTTTATAGAGGGAGAGAGTGGTGGCTGCCTCCTTTTTGATTGGCTAGGATGGGTGGCTGCCCATTTAATTGTTGGGGTAGTTGGGAGGCAAGGCTTGCAAGAGAAGAAAGTGGAGATGAAGAAATTTCAGCTCATGCATGCCAAGAGCTTGGCATGGCCGGCTACTTGTTGACAATACAAGTGGACAAGCAAGGTGCAATGCCACTTCATGAGTGTCGACCAATGTTGAGTGTTGGGAGGTTTAGCTAAAAAATGGTTTGATGATGTATTAAAATTTGGGAGAGAGGTGATAATAAACATTGGTGGCAAATGTTGGAGAATAAAGTACTTGATCAAATTATCAAATTGGCCAAGAGATGATGGTGGTGATGGTGGTTGAGACAATGGTAGAGCAAGATTAAGAGAGATGGTGAGTGAAGTAACCATATACTCACAATGAAGAATATGGGGACTTAAATCATGAATTCATGAGGTCAAGGTAATGATGGAAAAGAATATAAATTGCTCTACAAATGAGAGGTCAATAGGGAGTGAGTTGAAAGTATCAAATGATCATCCATTTGATACAGAATTGGAGGATGGAGGGGATACAATGTGGTAGATCAGAGATGTGCATAAGATGTGCAAGAGTTGTCATTTGAAATAGATCTTGTTTGAAAAGTATTTAAACCACCTCAATTGTCTAGGGACAATTGGGAATGAACTCAAGTGGAATGAAGTTTGAAAGTGTTAAGATAAAACTAGTTGGAACATAGGGGTTCAAAATATTCTACTTACTTTCTCAAGTAATGTAGAGTTTTTCTCAAAGGTAAAAATAAGCAAGGGGAAAACAAGAAATGGTATAGGTACCATAAACAAGCTTTTTGTTAAAACAAAGCAAAATAGAAATAATGTTTTATAAATCAATACTTGGTAGAAATGGGATGAAAAACAAAACCCATTTCAGTTCCTTGTTTTCTTTGAAGAGAAATCTTGGAAAGTTTTAATAAAACTAGAAGTAGTTTTGTGATCAAAACTAGAGAAGGAAAACTGTAGGATTTTTGAGGAGGGAAACTAATTTAGGGAGGAGTGTTCTCAAGGGTAGATGGTGGCTACAAAATGTATCCATCATTCCCACTCTTGGTTTTGTGAAGATTAAACTTGAATAAAAACAAGAGGTAAAAGTGAAGGAAGTGATCTAGAGTTGAATCATTGGATAGGGTATAAGATCAAGTTGAATATATGTGATGCAAGGGTAGAATGAGACATGCAGGATGTGGAAATTGTAGAGGGAGATGCACAGATGAGATCCATGCATTGAGATCACCAAGTTGTGAATTAAGGATGATTGAGCTATCTTGTACCACAAAGAGAAAAATCAAGATGGCACACCCATGTTGTCATCAGGAGAGAGGTTTGATGTAGTAAGAAGGAAAACAATTCTTCCTAAGCCACACATGTGTTTTATTTGGTGAGTTGCTTGTTTAACCACTAGGGGTGTCGTTCTATGAGGTAGCTCAAGACAAAATTCAACAAGCAAATCAAGACAATTCATCTACCAACAGATCAAGGCAATTCATCATAGCAAACAGATCAAGGCAATTCACCTTAATTAGTCTATAGAAAAAGTTTTTGTTCCCCCTGATTTTTGAAATAAGGACAACTAATCAAGGTTGAAAAAGTTGGGGTGTTACAGATCTTCCACCCTTAAAATAATCTCGTCCCGAGATTACTGGGTGTAGAACTAGAGGGGTTATAAAGTTTAACCAAAGTCAGACTCCATTCTTCTGTAGACGTGCCGTTGTAGAGAAAGCCGTTTGCTTCATCTTCTGGGAGACATGTTGGATTTCGGCCGATGGCGAGCTTCATGAAGAGGTTGACTACCCCATGCAGGTGTTGGATCTGTAGCTTCTTCACGATCCTGGCGGAGGTTCAAGACTGTGGGAGGGTTAGTGCACCCAACGGTGCTTGAGCAGGGCTGAAAACCTTTTTAGAGTTAGCTTGATTTTAGTGGAAGACGAAGTCTTCCACCCTTAAGATTTTTCATCGGGTTCTCGGAAAAACTCAGAGCTTCTGCCTTGTAGTTCTGTCTGGGGCTTCGGAAGAAGTCATCGGTCTTCCTTGTTCAGCTGAAGAATCTTCGGGGGCGACGTGCAGACCACCACTTCAAGAGGCACTCACGGTGTTAACTGAACCATATGGGACGCGCGGCGAGTTAGAAAGTTGAAGAAACGCCTGGTTGGTACCGATATGAAGCAGCAACAGGGGTCGTCGAAGACAATCTTCAGCTTGAGGGTCAGTGCTGATTTCAGTAACAACTAAGAAGTTAGCGGGTAAACTACGCCTAAAGTCTTGAGTCTTGGAGTATCTTCAGAAGCTTCATTTGATGTGGACCAGATGAACCATGTGGTGTAGCTCGGCTTTGACGCTATTGTTCTCTCAACTTGTTAGACGGTGTGTTCGAGGGTAGTTTCAAAAATATATCCTCGCGGTTAGCGCGAGTATACTCCAAGGTTAGACCAAGTTAGCATGTCTTCTCGTAGAGGTGCAGTCACTCTTGAAGGTAGGGCTTCTTCTTTCTTGGCGTAGTGGAGATGCTCCAGCTGATCTTGAAGGAAGTCAGCGTAGATAGGGGTCGGGTTAGTTTTCTTGACGGTTGAAAAACAACTTCCAACGGGTTTAGAGTTAGAGTCTTTCGTTAGTCTACCCAATTTAACTAATAGTTAGCAATACATCGGCGAGGCAAACTTTAATCCTATCATTGCATGTGACACCCATACAATCATAACCAGAGACACAATACCACTAACAGAGGCTACTGGTATTTTTCCTAGATGCACAGTAACAAAACAAGATCAACACAATTGGAATCATTCAAAAATATTTATTTTTCAATTGTTGAGACTCAAAATACTAACCAGAAACAGTGATCAAGTTTTATTTATTAAAAATCGCACAAAAATCCTAAAAATACAAGGTCAGTGGCGTCTGAAAGATAATTTCATACTGGTTCTAGTGCAATTGGAATTACATCAATCGGAGCTACCAAACTATTTTTATTAGCAAAACAGTACACTGGCAGATTTCCATTTTTTTAATTTCTGTTTCACACATTTCAAACAATTAAAATGGGCGGAAACGTCTAAATAGCAAGACATACATGCACACAGCAAATAGATACAAACATTCAAGGCAGCACACTAGGGAACCACAAGCAATCATCACACCAGACATGGTACTCTAAGTACCCAGAAATTCCTAATGCGTGGGGTAGCTCAATCAAAGCGATTGAGTTTGTCCTATCCATCCTATAGGTTTGGGGCTGGTCGCATATGTTGACGTCTTCATAACATTAGCATTAGCTTCAACTTGGATCCTTGTAGCAGTTGGTGGTGAAGGGGCCGGGTGTTGAGTCGTTGATGTTGAGGCGGAGGAGAAAGCTGCGTAGAACTTCTAGTCTCGACATCCCGGAAACATGAGGTCTTCGAAGAGGTAGCTGTTGAGGTGCTTCTGAAGTAGAGATCTTCTCGTGGCTGGCCTAGAAATAACTAGTCAAGAAATTGAGAACTTGATCCTTGACTACTGCGAAAGTGCGAGTCCAAAGAGGAACAAGGTCAACTCTCTGACAGACTTTGGTGACAACCAAAGACATGATCCTTTATCCCTTTATGTGCACGGCTAAGTCGGCATCCAATCTTCAACAGCTGTCGTTGGAGATACACGAGTCTTCCCGAGGGATTGATCCATCTTTGAGTTTGAGTCTCCGGTCTGAGTTGGGGACATCGTCCAATATGTAGGTTTGAAGTGGATGAGACAATAGAGTAAAAATTTTCAAACATTTTAATCAAGTGGAGAGACAAGAATTTAGAAGTCTTGAAGAAATAAGAGGAGTAGAAGCTATGCTTCCGACTAAAGAAAGAATTTGTTTCGTAAATAGTTTTTCCCAAGTACTTGTTTCCTAACTAACGTCCATGCTAACTAAGGTCTCCTACAGTCAGGATGGCTCTGATACCAGCTCTGTGGGGACCCCGGACTAGCTGTCCGAAATTCCCTGTTATGTATACAGTTCACGATCCCATGATCAGTGCGCCGTGAACACATAACCGAACTGATATCAAATTACACCATCCATTACAAAGCGGAATAAGAAAATTACAACATGGTCACATGACCAATACTTACATAATAGCCTCGAAGGGCCTAACTAAACATCAGAGTAGCATCATCACTTCAGCAGCGCAGTACCCAAGTCATCTGCCATAACCCTATAGGCAACTGACTGGGAAGACGTTCCTAGCTCGCATAGACGTCGTCAACTCCTTCTTCATCTGTCGAGCTCCTTCAAGTCTGGCCAAGTAAATAGCTAGGGACAAAGCCGTGAGTACATTTGAATTGTACTCGCAAACCATCAAGAGGGTGATAACAATTCTAACTAAAGAAGACAAGAGAGGAAGAGTAGTTTCTCTTGTGGATATAGCATGTGGAAGAGAAGAGATGTTTTTGGTGGAGATAGCATCCCAACTTCTCAATCGAAGGGGACACTCCAAGAATTTATCTAAGACATCTCTATATCTCTATTGAAGAAGAGTTCCTCTACATGAAAACACTAGGAAGGGTCACCCAATTTTGTTTCATTTTCCTCAACCATCTCCACAGGGTCGGCACAACATCTTTCCCGTACCCTTCCGGTACTTCCAACACACGCATTTCCTTTGGAAATCATTTTCAAAACCAAAACTCGACACAGCTCGGTAACGGCCATCCCAACCGTCCATGACCGCGGACGCGGCTATTCGAATAGTTTTAACTCTGCAGAGTGTGCGCACTTTCCCCACAAGATCTGATAAATCCGCCGGGATCATCCCCGGTTCGCCATACGAAAGTATGCGGGTCTCGGATAATCAGTCGAAGCCTTTCGCCCATTCAACTTAGCAAGAGGTCCTACCCTATGGAGTATGTACCTCCCCGGCACCGTGGCAGCTCACCTCCTCTTGAGCGTGGCTCCACCGCCAAGCCAGGAGACCCATAGTGTCTTCCGGACGGGTCAGCCCCGAAGGCCTCCCGTTATACGATTGTCTCCAACTACGACAACCCGGACTCGAGGGTAACTGTACCCTTGTATAGTTGTGCAGTGCCTCACGCTAAGAAGAACAAACGTCAAGCTAAGCCCCGTGCCCACGTTGGAGTAGTGTGGTTGCGCTGTGTAATTGTTTCGGGCGAATACAAAGAACCATATGTCGTTTTTCTCAAAAACCCAAGTCACACACACTTTCCTCTTTCCAACCATCTTTGTCAAGATCCTTTCCTTTCATAAACCATACACTCGGGTAAGGTCGACTCACCCAAGGTTTTTCTCAAAACTTTTACAACAAGGTAAACCTTGAGGGGTTCCCAACCTAAAGTTTCATGATGGAACTAAGACACCATATGGCCGTGATGATAGTCATCATGCCAATAAGTAGTGGGTATGGTGGAATCAAAAAAAAGTCATACTTGCTTAAGGTAAGCATGTATGTTGACAACATAAGAGGGGAAATACTTTCAGATTTGTGGTGCTAACCCAACCAACACTAATGGAAGTGATGGTGATCAACAATATTTGACATACATAAGGTGGTTAGGCATACCCCTCTCAATTTGAGAGTATACCTAGTTCATGAAGTGACTACCACTATACCAACAAAGGAGTATAGCGTGAGTTGTCAAGAGAGAGTTAGCATGGCTTAGGATAAGCATGCATGTTGACCAAATAGGATAGCATGGCCATAATCAGCATGCATCACAACACTTACTATGACGACCATAAGGTAGAACCACTACGATTACCATGCTTGAGATCAAGCATGCATGACAACAATAAGGAGATAAACACACAAATGATCAAGAGGCTAAGAGTAGCAACCGAAGTGACATCAAAAGGAGACATCACAATCAGAGATCAATAGATGGCTTGCCTTGGCTTATTTGTCCCTGGACTTCTTCAACTCCATCAATATAACAATCCCAACAACATAAATAAAATCCTCGTCCGATTCCACTTCTTCTTCTTCTCCGGAATTGTTCGCATCTATCGCCGGAAAATATAAAAGGAACACAATCAATCACATTGCACCAACAAGACAACATTCAACAATCAACAACTAACCATGCAGCCAAGGGATAACATACTAAGGACTTATAGATATCACAAAACAACTTCAAGAGTTTTAATTTAGAAAACCCCATTTATTTACCTAGTAGAGGTATGAGAGTGCCACGACTTAGCAATTGCCTCTCTCGGTATCACCATGGCACAACTAAGTATCCCCTGGTAGATAACATCATAAAGAGGACAAGTGCATCAGTTTGGCATCCCAAACATTTAATATATAATTCGAAACATTTTTGGAAAAGCGGGAAGTCATCATCTCCATTTTATAAGGCTTACAAAACACTACACAAGAATAGGAAGTAAATGATATGCCACACCATTTGAAAACTTAAACCAAACAATAGGGCTAATGTTAAGTTGCAGAGGTTTTGTTTTGCAAGCATAAAACAAAGGTTGCCCATCTCTACTAAAAAGAATTGGTCAAGGGTTTTAAATAAACCGAAAAGTTTTGCTTCAACAATGCATGTCACACATATACATTACTAACAGCAACAGAAATGTATGAACAGAGACTAATAATATTTTTCCTAGATGGCCAGTACTAATACAAGACTAACACAATTGGAATCACCCAAAAATATTAAACCTACAATTTTAGGAATTTCTTTGAATCTGACTGTACAGAAAACAAGATCTGTAAGCCATAAATCGTAGAAAAATCCTAAAAATATGAGACCACTGGCATTCGAAAGATAATTAAACAGAGATGCATACACAATTGGATTTGGGTTCAAATTGTTTCTGAAACTCTCACAAATGGATTGACAAGGTTACTACATGTTTGTACCATTTGCTTTCTCTCTGGAGTTACAGAACAGGTAAAGGTGTGAAACTTGTTTGAGAAGATTAAGAAAACATTCAGTAATCCTACAGAATTGGAATCACTCAATTAGGTTCAAAAATGAATTTTTGGTGATTTGAAAGCTAACAGCCATGTCTGCAGAACACACACAACAAGTTTAATTCACCCAAAATCTTACATAACTCATAAAAATATGAGGTCAGCTGCATCTGAAAGGTATTGAAAAGCTGGTTATTACCCAATTGGTTTCATTCAAAAATTCATTCCCAAGCTCCTGGTTTAATTCGACAAATTCAGATCTGACCAGATCTTGACCTGTGAACCATTTCAGTTTCAGGAGGTCAATCGAGGTGAAACCACCGCCAAAATGAAGGTATTGAAGAGGGCTTTCACCTACAGTTGAGTTTGCTCAAAAGGGTTTCGTAAAACGGAACAAATCTAACAAACAGTGAACCTGCATGTTTACAGAACTTTATTTACCACGGACAATCCGTAACGAATTTGAGGATGAGACCAACGCCAAGTTGTAGATCTTTTCCGTATCTATCTGCGGAACTTTGAATCACTCGATTTGGTTCTGCGCACGAGATTTGGTGGATTTTACAAATTCGTACTAGAATCTGAAACAACAAGATAGCAGAAATTACTGCAAGGATTTGGACGAACTTTGCTCAAGAACTTCAGATCTGAGGATAGCTCAAGCTTCTCCATGCCTGGACCAACATGCACCTGCATCAAGATCCAATCTTAGCAATGGAGGAAGAGGAAGAGGAGAGAAATCCATCTAGGGTTGGGGAGAAGAAGGAGAGGGATGCTCTCATGGTGAGGGGAAGCTTGAGGGAGGAGGGGAGCTTCATCTTGGTGGATCTTCATGGCCATGGCCGGCCATGTGAGCAAGGGGGAGCAGCAGCTCGTGGAGAAGAGGTAGGAGAGGGATGGGAGTGAGTGGAGGAAGGAGTGGGGAGTGAAAAATGAGAGCAAAGGGAGGTGGAGTGGCCGGCCAAGTGAGCTTTATAGAGGGAGAGAGTGGTGGCTGCCTCCTTTTTGATTGGCTAGGATGGGTGGCTGCCCATTTAATTGTTGGGGTAGTTGGGAGGCAAGGCTTGCAAGAGAAGAAAGTGGAGATGAAGAAATTTCAGCTCATGCATGCCAAGAGCTTGGCATGGCCGGCTACTTGTTGACAATACAAGTGGACAAGCAAGGTGCAATGCCACTTCATGAGTGTCGACCAATGTTGAGTGTTGGGAGGTTTAGCTAAAAAAATGGTTTGATGATGTATTAAAATTTGGGAGAGAGGTGATAATAAACATTGGTGGCAAATGTTGGAGAATAAAGTACTTGATCAAATTATCAAATTGGCCAAGAGATGATGGTGGTGATGGTGGTTGAGACAATGGTAGAGCAAGATTAAGAGAGATGATGAGTGAAGTAACCATATACTCACAATGAAGAATATGGGGACTTAAATCATGAATTCATGAGGTCAAGGTAATGATGGAAAAGAATATAAATTGCTCTACAAATGAGAGGTCAATAGGGAGTGAGTTGAAAGTATCAAATGATCATCCATTTGATACAGAATTGGAGGATGGAGGGGATACAATGTGGTAGATCAGAGATGTGCATAAGATGTGCAAGAGTTGTCATTTGAAATAGATCTTGTTTGAAAAGTATTTAAACCACCTCAATTGTCTAGGGACAATTGGGAATGAACTCAAGTGGAATGAAGTTTGAAAGTGTTGAGATAAAACTAGTTGGAACATAGGGGTTCAAAATATTCTACTTACTTTCTCAAGTAATGTAGAGTTTTTCTCAAAGGTAAAAATAAGCAAGGGGAAAACAAGAAATGGTATAGGTACCATAAACAAGCTTTTTGTTAAAACAAAGCAAAATAGAAATAATGTTTTATAAATCAATACTTGGTAGAAATGGGATGAAAAACAAAACCCATTTCAGTTCCTTGTTTTCTTTGAAGAGAAATCTTCGAAAGTTTTAATAAAACTAGAAGTAGTTTTGTGATCAAAACTAGAGAAGGAAAACTGTAGGAGTTTTGAGGAGGGAAACTAATTTAGGGAGGAGTGTTCTCAAGGGTAGATGGTGGCTACAAAATGTATCCATCATTCCCACTCTTGGTTTTGTGAAGATTAAACTTGAATAAAAACTAGAGGTAAAAGTGAAGGAAGTGATCTAGAGTTGAATCATTGGATAGTGTATAAGATCAAGTTGAATATATGTGATGCAAGGGTAGAATGAGACATGCAGGATGTGGAAATTGTAGAGGGAGATGCACAGATGAGATCCATGCATTGAGATCACCAAGTTGTGAATTAAGGATGATTGAGCTATCTTGTACCACAAAGAGAAAAATCAAGATGGCACACCCATGTTGTCATCAGGAGAGAGGTTTGATGTAGTAAGAAGGAAAACAATTCTTCCTAAGCCACACATGTGTTTTATTTGGTGAGTTGCTTGTTTAACCACTAGGGGTGTCGTTCTATGAGGTAGCTCAAGACAAAATTCAACAAGCAAATCAAGACAATTCATCTACCAACAGATCAAGGCAATTCATCATAGCAAACAGATCAAGGCAATTCACCTTAATTAGTCTATAGAAAAAGTTTTTGTTCCCCCTGATTTTTGAAATAAGGACAACTAATCAAGGTTGAAAAAGTTGGGGTGTTACAATCCACTTGTTCTTAATATCTCTACCTCAAGTTCTTAGGGTTTATGATCATCACTCAATTCATAATGATCAAGGTTTGGCTTCCTAATGATCTCTCATTAAATGGTGTTCTCACTTCCATGGTCAAACATTGTCTTGATCAACTAGGGTATAGTATTTCTAATTTACGTTCTTGAGTGGGACTACTATGATTGCCTCTAAAGTTTATATCCCAGGAGAATGCCTGAGATAATATATTAGGGTTCTACTTAATGATGATATAATCATCTGGTTATAAGAATAGTTCTCTCCCTCAAATCCAGGTGTTGTCTCCACTATCTTGAGTGTAACTCCATGGCTTGGGTTCTCTTATATTGGAATGGTTTATTCTAGGGTTTATGGTGTACTCCTAATATTTACTTAAGTATCTAGGCTAAGATTCCACTTGGTTAACTTAGTTGGATTAGTCTCCTCCCTATTTCATCAACTCATGGATATTATCTTATCCAATTGGATATTTGGTTATCTCACCCCTCCAAGATGAAATGGTTTACAAATCTAATACTTTAGTTCCATGATTGTCACTTATTCTTAAATAGGTAAAGCTAAGATTGGTATGAGTGGTCTCTCTCTCATTTGGGAAAGGACTTTAATACTAACCTAAGGTTAGGCTCCATAGAGAATGATGTGGTCACCAATATCTATGGTTAACATAAATGGATTCTCTATCTAGGAAATATCTTGAATAAGATCCTAGGGTTCCTCTTAAAGATAATGATTTGAATACTTGGATGTATATCCAAGGTTTAACTCAAGGTTTGTTAATGCTTCTCTAATATTTATATTGGAACTCTCACCTCTCTAGCTTTGATGCTTAATAATTTGGAATAGAGAAGAATATATATATTTCTAGAGTTGATCTCCATGTCATGTTTCCCAGAATGAAGTAAAATGAATACCATGAGGTTCATGGTAGGATCAAGGATTAGTTTAAGACATGGAAAAGATAAATCAAGAATGGTTTCTCCATTTTATTGTTACTTGATTTACAATTGAATTGGTGTTCATATGTTATGACAAGGATTACCATATTATAATCTTTTATAAGATCAAGCAATGGTTCATTGATTAAAGTGTTGTTGTGTTAGTTTTAAATCCATTTGATCTAATCCCTTAGATCAAATCATTTCTACGCAAAACAAAGTTTTATCAAAGGTCACATTGAGGTTTATAGCGCTTGACTTGATGAGCTACTTCAATTCCACCAAGGTCAAGTGAAACTTCAGTTACTGTGACTGTTTTACTTTAAAGCGCGAAAATTCCCCAGATTTTCTATGCATGAATGCAATGCACACATATGTTTCCTCTATTTTTGTAACCCCAATACATGGGATATTACAGTCTCTACCCCTTAAACTAAACTTCGTCCTCGAAGTTTGATCTCTCTCACGTTTCGGAGTGTGGATCTGACTTGTGCAGACTACGACTTTTCTCGAACTCCGTATTGATCTTACTTGGTATAATTGAATATATCCCTTGTCCAGATTCTTCCTGGAATCCATTATGGTTTGTCTCTGAACATTAGTTTCTTACTCCAGTTCTATGATTTTTCTCTGAAATCTAATAATACCTGTCTCTGAGCCATGGCTTCTAACTTTAATTATTTGATTTCTTTCAACTTTATAAGCTCGTTTCCTTCTTATTGAAGAATCAACGATGGGACTTCTTCTGGTGCTGCTAGCCTTAACTGAAGACTAATTTTATAACATACTCCTAATTGGTAAAATAGGTCTTTGTTTTCCCTTACTACCAAAACTGCAATAATGGTACTTAGTAAGGTACTTAGCATGGAATGGTCGTGATGGTTTATTTTCCTAAGAATGGATTAGACTCATTTAGTCCATCCAATCATGGTTATAGTTGATACCTATAACTATTTTGGGTTCTTTAGGTTCCATGAAAGGGAATCATTCGATTAGTCTTTGATATTGGTATGTTCAATCGTCTTCATTCTTTGGCCATCTTGGGCTTTATTGGTCTACGGTATTTCCTTCGTCCAACTTCATTAAACTTAGCTTACTTGAGCTTCCATACTTGTGAGTAAATCTTACTCACTTTCCCCAGTAATAGTCCACTTCTTACTTCCTCGAGGTATAAACCTCGACTTCTGGTCTGACATCCATCTGAAAGTAATGTTCAACAATCTTATGAAAATAAGATCGAACTTCCTCTCAGTTCAGACCTTCTGCTTCTATCAAGCCTAAAGTATTGAGTTATTGTATATCCAATTCAATCTTTACTCTACCCCTTAGAGTTTTCTTATGGTCTTCCACTCCTTTTTCTTCCAACCATTGGACTTAAGGTTAGAATATTGGTCTAGGTTTAGTTTATGGGTTGTACTCTTCTAAGGTCTTGTGAAGAATATATGTGGTGCATCCACGTTAATCCTTCGACTAAATGATTATAGGTCATTGTTATTTGGTTGACAAAATTTTATTTGTTCACAACTTCTTGGTACAACTAATCCAATGGTGGACTACTTGATACCAATTGTAGCTATTTGTTATCTAAAATGGATTCTATTATAGGTTCTGATCAACTGAACGAGACATCCTCTACTTTATCTCGCAGTATTGATCCTATACCAATTGTGGTCTTCTGATATCAACTATGGTCTTCTTATATCTGCTATGGTTTCATAGGTCATCTTCCTTTTTCGAGGGTTTATTGTTGCAAGAAAACCACTAGCTGACACTATGAATATAGTATCCCAAGTGATTTCCCATGCATTCCCTCCTCTATATTAATTATGGATCTGCTTGAGCTTCACCATAATCACCAGATTTCTCACCTTCATGCTTCTAATGTACTAAAGTACTCCTCTGTTGAGGCAAAGCATGAGTTTTGGTTGGTACTATCTTCAGAGTATTGTGGTTACTTCCCACAACTTTGCTTCCTTTCTCTGATGAACCTTTATCTTGTCTTCAAGATCTTCGGAATTCGTCACTTCCTCACACGAATACCATTACCCCCTAGATCTATAACATCAAGTAAGATCTTGATATTGCAACATGCATTTGCATATCAAAGTCAAACTTCATGTATGGATCTAGTCAAACAATGAAAATCTATTAAAATCCAAGAAGATTCAGCTTTGTGTTTATAGTACACACCATCATAAGCCTGAATAAAATAGTTGAGTAAGACATCTCTAAACATCAGGCTCTGATGTGTAGTATATAACACCACATAAGATAGGTTTATATCGTGATACTTAGCATGAATATATGGCATTCTACTATTTGTCTCAACATTTACCTTAATTGCACAATTGCAATGAGATAAACTTGAAACAAAGTGGTCTAGAATAGCTAAGGTTAACCTAATTTTCTTTGGAAGTATTAACTTAGCTTCCATTATGTTGAGGACTACTTGACATGATATGTCTAGTTCTAACATCGCGATTCTAAGCACATAACTTATTTAAATATAGCTCCTATACTTCCAAGTGTTTCTATTGTAAGACTATGGTCATGATGTGCTTGGCACACTTCCCATGGTTTTGGAACACAAATCTTGCACTATTGTTTCGCGTCTAACTTCTTATCAAACTCCTCCTAAGTATTTATGATATTCTAGTCCATCATATAACGATTCTCAGGTGAATCATATATGATTTCTATCTCTACCATGTAAGTAGGCATATTTTATTCCTATCTCTCTTCCTTACCTCCCATGATTGACTCATCATGGTCTATACTACCTCATATAACTCAGAGTTATCACTTACTATCAATTGTTTCACATGTCTAGATAATTTTAATTACTCATTACTTAACTTGGTCTACATCTTCTATTAGGATTTCTTAATTATCTTCATCACTTGATTTACTCCTATTACATGTCTGAATAATTCTTACTTAATCATAACTTGTGTTGGTACACATCTTCCAATAGGATATCTTCCTTATGGTTGTATCCTCTCTTTGGACTACCATGTATTGTATACCAACTGTGATCTACCCATCTATTGTTTAGTAACTTAATTGTGTGCTGTATGTTTGGGATTAGCTAACTAACTTAGGAAAGATAGGGATGAAATGTTGACTTAAGTGTGTCAGGATTATTCTCAAGTGAATATCCATCTCAAGTCATATGTAGTATTTGGTTTACCTAGGACAACTTCCTATAGACACTACCAATCCTATAGGTCTCCTTTAAAAGGGTTTTAAATCCTAGGGTCAAAGCATTTGCTCTGATACCAACTGTGGTTACCCGGCATACCACTGCATGGTGTAGTATGCAAGTCTGATATAACACCAATGAAACACAGTTCCACGGGTATTATATCGCTCAGAGTGGTACAGCAGAAACATATGTGGGTCCAAGGCATGTCTATAGGATTACAACATCGACTCTGTTACATAAGATCATCACAGCCTCCTACTTTACAATGAGGTAAAACTGCAAATAAACTCCAGAAGAACGACTCGTAGTCTAGTCTTATCACGAACTCTATTTGTAGAGTATTTCACTAACTACAGAGGCTAAGAATAGACTCTAGCTAAATAGGAGCTAGGTTTAGGAAGCTAGTTCCCTTCTATGGCTAAACTAGGTTTTTCTCCTTGTTGGATGTGGTATCTGACTCCTCTGACAGGGTCTTGTCTCGTGAAGTAGTTGTTGACTCCTCGGCCTTCGAGTTGCACTGTAGATCCTCCTTCGATGCCTCCATATCTAAGCAGGGGATTTAAGAGTGGGATGAGTACGAGCGTACTCAACAAGTTCATTATAGGAAAGAGGTGTTTAATGCACTAGCTACAGCATTAGACCAGAAAGTCTAATACCAATGCAGGTTTTCATAACCATTTCTTCAAAAGGTTGCTTTTATTCTGAAGAACTATGTCCGTCAGCCTTCACCGGTTTACTAGAACTTCATGGAGCTCCTTTCTGGCCACGTTCGCAGTTCCATATCCCGGAACAGGGAGTGACAGGTCACGGTTCTTTACACTCTGCAGAGGTGTGTTGCTTTACCCATAAGAGATCTTAACCTTGGTGCCAACCGGGAATGACCCGTCCACACTTCCTATGGTGTGAGGCCTGGTATAAGGTCTAGCCAATCATGTTCCTCCGCTACCTCGAACACCCACCGTTTGTTGAATGCCCCGACCCTGGGTCCTCGCCGGTCCCATGATTCCCACTTACGGGTGGACCCCGACCACGACGACAGTCTGGGATCGAACCAAACTCCTTCGCCGGTAGCTGCAACCCATCCTAGACCGCAATACCGTGGGGACTTAGGACTCCCCAGCCTCACCATCTTGCTCCTTCGGGCGACAAGTGTACTACGGACAATGCCGTGGGGACTTAGGACTCCCCAGCCTCACCAGCTTGCCCCCTTGGATTACAAGTATACTACGGTAAAGCGCATCCGTTGAAGAACGAGAGGTGGAAACACTTTTGACTACTCCGTTCCACTCCGGATCTTATGGTTAACACGGGTATTACGGCACAAGAATCATTGGACGACATTTGCTGTTTATTCCTAGATGGATATAAACCCTTGCAATGGAACCTCCACCATATCAACATAATCCATGGTTCCATTGCCCACCACATAGTCATATTCATAGTTATGAAAGTAGTGGTTTTGGTTTTGTGCAATAGTGATAATCATAGTACTTTGCAAGTAATTTGATAAAGATACTCAAATGACATGGGCAAGTGATGAACTTGCCTTTCTTGACTGCAAGATTATGCAGGCAAGGTCTTCGATACGCAATAAATCCAAATTCTGAAATAGCATCATCGTCCGGTAAGGACGATGTTTAAAAGATTGGCAAGGATGCAATAATGCATAAGTATGAGATGCAATCGCTCTAAGCGTGTCCTAACCCCGATGAATTAGGATTAGTGAGTGGTAATGATTAGTTCAGGGTGTGTTGCACTTTTAGAGAGATTCACAAACAAGGTTCTTATTCAGGTAGGATTACTTGGGATTATAAACAGGTAGATAATAAAGCATAGTAATCAATTGAGCACACAAAGAATGATAATTGGCATAATGTTAACAAGTAAAGAACAGTGGTCAGTTTTAGTACTATATGGCCTGGTTAATGATTGATTAACATATACTTTAAAAGAATAACTTTTGAAGAACATGTGCTTTGATAAATAACAAGTATGGTAATTAGGTTGGTGGGGTTCTATGGTTAACTATGGTTCTCATTAGTTCTTGAGTAGATATGAGATGGATCCTAACAAGGTTGGATTCATTAGCAACTAGGCTTGAATGGTTTTACTTAAGTATAAGCAACTTAAGAAATCAGTTGTACATGGTTGTTATCATGGTGGGTTCATCTTGCTGGTGATAGCTAGGTAGGGTTTATAGGTCCTATAAGGCAGGGTTGATGGCTATTCTTTATTTTCTTCAAAAGAATAACTTTGGAAGAACATACTTCTCAAGTAATAAGAAGTATTACTATTAAGGTTGAGGTTGCCTAGGTTTTACTGTTGGTTCTATTAAGTAAGGAATATCTGGCTCCTAAATGGGTTGGTTGATAAGTATCCAACACTGGTAGGGTTTAGTGGAATATGGTTCGGTAATGTTCGAGATTTGGTATAGTTGCTATTGGAGTTCATCACAGTGGTGTGATGCTGAGTATGGATAATTAAGGATGATTGTTTTGGGTAATAGGATCTAGGATTTACACTAAGTTAACCATACTTGATTATCTAAGTCTGATGAAGATGAACACATGGGATGCTAATTAGTAGTGATAGGGTTCCCATATTTTATGTGGATTTGAACTAGTATTTAGTTGCTAGATATGAATCTATGATTACTAATGAAGTAACATGATCACATGTTACTTAGGGTTTAGGTTTGGGAACAATTTAGGGTTCATATGAAGTAATGGAACTAGAGTTCCAAATGGCATTAGGGTTTTAGTATCCCACATAAAATTATGGGTTTGTGTTCTTAATTCAATATGAAACTTAGGGTTTCTTAATTGTCAATTAGTTCTTGGATTAATAACTTCATTATCAAGTTGAAGTTATTAATAACCTTGAGATAAAGATAATGTTGGATTTAACAATTTTTTTAATGAATTAATAATTAAGGTAATTATTAATTAGGGTTTAAATTCCTCTAATAAAGATTTAACAAATTAACAACTAAAGAAAAAAATTAGCTTTAATGTTTTCTTTATTTATTTACTGTTTTTATTTAATTTGGAAAGTTTTCCTAATTATTGAATTTTAATTGCATTTTGATTTAATAAATAAGGCTTAAATAACAAGTATTAAATAATTAAATTTTTATTAAAAATAAAAATTTCATATTATATTTTTATTGGATAGATTTTTCTTTTCTAAGAATTTCGATATATTATTTACTTTTTTCTGAGTTATAATGAATTTTATATGAATTTGTAAAGCTGCAGTAATTATTTAATTGAAATTTAAACCAGAAAAGCACTACAGCTACCCGGGCTTCCTACCCACGAAGACACTGACCAGTGGGTCCTGCATCCACGTCGTCAGCCACGAAGGCGTGGACTAGGTCAAATGCACAGGAGGCCCACGGCCACATCACCTCTCCCCGGCGGCTTGACGCCGACGGGCAGTCGGCGACGACGCCGTCGAGTTGAGGCCTCCCAGGATACAAGATTCGGTGTTTCTGAACCTCCTCGACGCGGTGAATACAATGGTGGTGGCTCCGCCACCTATTGGTCACCGGAGAGAGCTCCGGCGAACCCTACTGCGGCGGCGCACCCGGCAAGATCTCGAATCAGAGCTACAAGCGGCCTTAGGACGTGATAAAAGATGCTAGAGACGCGGGGGCTCACCCTGATCCTTCCTAGAGGGTCGCCGGAGTCGATCGGAGACGTGGTCGACGGCGATTTCCATTTTCCGGCGGAATACTGTCGAAAGGGAATGGAGGATTGGCGACTTCTGGGATCTCCTCTTCTCGATTCCTTCCACCAGGATGCTCACTAGAGTCGGGCGCATCTCCATGACTATGCGCCGGATCGTGAGGTGGCTCCAATCGCCAGGTTCGTCCTCGACACCGGCGAACATTCACAGAGAGGTGTGAGAGATTGAGGGCTCCAGGGAGGAAATGAGAAGATGGCGATGAACAAGGGCAGCACGTCGGTTATTCTGACGGTTTTATAGTGCTGGAGGTGGTCGGAAACGACGACACGACTGTGACGGCCGGCGGAGATACACGGCCATGTCGGTGTGGTTTCTGGGCGTGAATCTTGGCGCATCTACTGGTGATGGATGCCAGTGGCATCCACCATGGCTCTGGAATGGTGATTGACGTCCGGTTCATCCTTATCGGCGACGAAGACGTGGCGCTGGTTGACGCCGTGGCGGCCTCGCACCGCTGCAGAAGACAAAGACGATAACGTCTTCTCTGCGTGCGTTTCAAGTGAAGGGGTATCCTGGGCTGCGAAGTGGCGCTGGGCCAGGCCGTGGTTTGGGCTTCTGGTGGGCTGTGGTGCTGGGCTGCTCGGCCAGGTGAGTCCAGGTAAGGTTTTTCTCCTCTTTTCTTTTTCTGTTTTTAATTCTCTGTTTTGTATTTGCCCTTTTGAATTCTATTATTTTTCCAGGTGTCTCAATTATGTTAATTCCATTTGGATGTTGTGAAATGACTATTACACCCATATTCCATTAAAACAAGTATTTTATATTGGATTATATTACATACTTGTGTTTTATTAAAAATAGCAAATGAGCATGAATTTATATCCTTAATTATATTTTTATGTTTTTCTTGTGGATCAATCTGTTTGAAGTATTAGAGTTGGTAATTCCAGCTTAGGGTATTTTAGAGTTTATTATTAGGACTTGTTATCTTATTTAAGAAGTTGGTTGTTCACATATGATTTTATGTGAGCATCAATCTATTAGGGTTTTATGATTTCTATTACAACCCCCTTATTAAAGTTAATATTATCATTATATTTGAAAGGAGCTAAGTAGATATTGGTTCTATCATGATTGATCTTGATTACAAAGATAAGTGGTTGATCACTACTTATATGGTTTTAATTATGGGACTTAGCATTAGGTGGCTCTTATGTTTTATAATTGAAGCATAGGATTTAATTAATGAACCATTAGGGTTCTAGTCATATTCACATAATGGCAATTGGTTTGCATCTCAATTATGCCTAGGTTCATATTATGATCACCATAGTGATGCATAAACTATGGTTGAGATATACCTTAGTTTGTAGATTTGGAATGCTATCATATTGCATTTGCTAGGGTTGAATCTCCCCTAACCAAGGTAATATGATTACTTACTTGATTGTTCATGTGCTCCTTTAATTACTAAGGACTTGAGAATTAGTTTTGTCTTCTCCCAATTAACTTCTATTGATATCCTCAGTTTATCATTAAAGTAACTAAAGTTGTTATAGTTCTTTTTATAGTGAACTTTGGTCATATGGATGGATGGTTTCTCACCATATTAAGTATGGAAGTTGACTCTAAGGTTTTCTTAGGTTCTTTATTTTATGAAATGTAGATATGGTAGGATTCTACTGATGATCACCAAGTGGTTCACAAATTAAGGTTGGGATATAAGCCTAGGTTTGCTTACTAGTTACCTCCCTATGATTTCATGTGGGGAATAATATCTACTAATCATATAAGTGTTAGCATTTGGATTATTCTCCTATTTCTCCCAAATCATGGTCATGGATTAGGCATGATCCACTTGTTCTTATTATCTCTACCTCAAGTTCTTAGGGTTTATGATCATCACTCAATTTATAATGATCAAGGTTTGGCTTCCTAATGATCTCTCATTAAATGGTGTTCTCACTTCCATGGTCAAACATTGTCTTGATCAACTAGGGTATAGTATTTCTAATTTACGTTCTTGAGTGGGACTACTATGATTGCCTCTAAAGTTTATATACCAGGAGAATGCCTGAGATAATATATTAGGGTTCTACTTAATGATGATATAATCATCTGGTTATAAGAATATTTCTCTCCCTCAAATCCAGGTGTTGTCTCCACTATCTTGAGTGTAACTCCATGGCTTGGGTTCTCTTATATTGGAATTGTTTATTCTAGGGTTTATGGTGTACTCCTAATATTTACTTAAGTATCTAGGCTAAGATTCCACTTGGTTAACTTAGTTGAATTAGTCTCCTCCCTATTTCATCAACTCATGGATATTATCTTATCCAATTGGATATTTGGTTATCTCACCCCTCCAAGATGAAATGGTTTAGAAATCTAATACTTTAGTTCCATGATTGTCACTTATTCTTAAATAGGTAAAGCTAAGATTGGTATGAGTGGTCTCTCTCTCATTTGGGAAAGGACTTTAATACTAACCTAAGGTTAGGCTCCATAGAGAATGATGTGGTCACCAATATCTATGGTTAACATAAATGGATTCTCTATCTAGGAAATATCTTGAATAAGATCCTAGGGTTCCTCTTAAAGATGATGATTTGAATACTTGGATGTATATCCAAGGTTTAACTCAAGGTTTGTTAATGCTTCTCTAATATTTATATTGGAACTCTCACCTCTCTAGGTTTGATGCTTAATAATTTGGAATAGAGAAGAATATATATATTTCTAGAGTTGATCTCCATGTCATGTTTCCCAGAATGAAGTAAAATGAATACCATGAGGTTCATGGTAGGATCAAGGATTAGTTTAAGACATGGAAAAGATAAATCAAGAATGGTTTCTCCATTTTATTGTTACCTGATTTACAATTGAATTGGTGTTCATATGTTATGACAAGGATTACCATATTATAATCTTTTATAAGATCAAGCAATGGTTCATTGATTAAAGTGTTGTTGTGTTAGTTTTAAATCCATTTGATCTAATCCCTTAGATCAAATCATTTCTACCCAAAACAAAGTTTTATCAAAGGTCACATTGAGGTTTATAGCGCTTGACTTGATGAGCTACTTCAATTCCACCAAGGTCAAGTGAAACTTCAGTTACTGTGACTGTTTTACTTTAAAGGGCGAAAATTCCCCAGATTTTCTATGCATGAATGCAATGCACACATCTGTTTCCTCTATTTTTGTAACCCCAATACCTGGGATATTACACTCCGCCACCATCAACCTTCAACGTGCTTCTTAACTCCTACTGGTTCGATAAACCTTGGTTTCTTACTGAGAGAAACTTGCTGCTGTACGCATCACACCTTCCTCTTGGGGTTCCCAACGGGCGTGTGCTTTACGCGTCAACAAGCTAAATTTCTGGCGCCATTGCCGGGGAGATCAAGACACGCTGCAAGGGGAGTCTCTCACTTCCAATCTCTTTACTTTGTTTATTGTCTTGCTTTACTTTATTTACTACTTTGTTTGCTGCATTATATCAAAATACAAAAAAAAATAGTTACTTGCTTTACTTTATTTACTATCTTGTTTGCGTTCTCAATATTAAAAATACAAAAAAATTAGTTACTTGCATTGGTTTTATTTAGTTTGCTTTATTTACTATTGCTAGAATGAGTAATCCTGAAGTTGAAGTTCGTTCGTTTAAGCAACAAGGGGGAGAATGTTTAAGAGATGCTTGGTATAGAATTAGTGATGCTCATAATAGGTGCACTAAGAAACACTCCACTATTATCCTACTCAGGAATTTTTATGTTGGTATTTCTAGCTGGAATAGGTATGTTCTAGATTGTCTCGCGGGAGGTAATTTCCTAGGCACTCCTGCTTTAGAAGCTAGTTGCATTATTGAGAGTCTATTTGGAATACCACCTGTTAATGAAGTTAAAATTGAAATCTCTCTTGAAGATGTCATGAAAAAGATGGAAACCATCGAGCAAAATCTTCAAAGTATTGGGACTAAATTTGGAATATTACTTAATAGCACTGATAAACTTGATAAATCTCTAGGTAGAATTAATGAGAGAATTGCCGTCTTAGAAGCTTGTGCTACTCATGATGATCAAACCCATAGGATTAGTGAGCTTGAGGAAGCTATGGGAACCTTGGGTTCAACTTTTTCTTCTCTTAAGTTTAAGGAGAAAGCTTATGTGGGTAAAGAGCAAAAGTTCATGTATGTCTCTAAGGTGCCTAAACCAAAAAACAATTATAGGCCTAAAATTGACAAAACCCTTAACACCACTATAGATAAAGGAGCATCTAAGATACCTATTGTGACAAGTTGTGAAAATTATGATGTTGATGCTTCATCTCTTGATAACACTTGATACACACTTTCTGCGCCTAGCTGAAAGGCGTTAAAGAAAAGCGCTTATGGGAGACAACCCATGATTTTACTTCTGCACTTTTATTTTATATTTGAGTCTTGGAAGTTGTTACTACTGTAGCAACCTCTCCTTATCTTAATTTTGTTGCATTGCTGTGCCAAGTAAAGTCTTTGATAGTAAGGTTCATACTAGATTTGGATTATTGCGCAGAAACAGATTTCTTGCTGTCACGAATTTGAGTAGTATTCTCTGTAGGTAACTCAGAAAAATCTGCAAATTTACGTGAGTAATCCTCAGGTATGTACGCAACTTTCATTCAATTTGAGCATTTTCATTTGAGCAAGTCTAGTGCCCCAGAAAAGTTCGTATTTACGGACTGTTCTATTTTTGACAGATTCTGCCTTTTATTTCGCATTGCCTATTTTGCTATGTTTGATGGATTTCTTTATTCCGTTAACTTTCAGTAGCTTTGTGCAATGTCTAGAAGTGTTAATAATGATTATGTCACCTCTGAACATGTGAATTTTTGATTATGCACTAACCCTCTAATGAGATTGTTTTGAGTTTGGTGTGGTGGAAGTTTTCAAGGATCAAGAGAGGAGGATGATACAATATGATCAAGGAGAGTGAAAGCTCTAAGATTGGGGATGCCCCCTGATACGTCTCCAACGTATCGATAATTTCTTATGTTCCATGCTACTTTATTGATGATACCTACATGTTTTATGCATACTTTATGTCATATTTATGCATTTTCCGGCACTAACCTCTTAACAAGATGCCGAAGAGCTAGTTACTGTTTTCTGCAAACATCATCATCCACACTATACATCTAATCCTTTGTTACAGCAAGCCGGTGAGATTGACAACCTCACTGTTACGTTGGGGCAAAGTACTTTGGTTGTGTTGTGCAGGTTCCACGTTGGCGCCGGAATCCCTGGTGTTGCGCCGCACTACATCCCGCCGCCATCAACCTTCAACGTGCTTCTTGGCTCCTACTGGTTCGATAAACCTTGGTTTCTTACTGAGGGAAAACTTGCCGCTGTATGCATCACACCTTCCTCTTGGGGTTCCCAACGGACGCGTGCTGTACGCGTATCAAGCTAGATTTTCTGGCGCCGTTGCCGGGGGGATCAAGACACGCTGCAAGGGGAGTCTCCACTTCCAATCTCTTTACTTTGTTTTTGTCTTGCTTTATTTTATTTAGTACTTTGTTTGCCGCATCATATCAAAACACAAAAAAATTAGTTGCTAGCTTTACTTTATTTACTGTCTTGTTTGCATTCTCTATATTAAAAACACAAAAAAAATTAGTTACTTGCATTTACTTTGTCTAGTTTGCTTTATTTACTATTGCTAAAATGGGTACGCCTGAAAATACTAAGTTGTGTGACTTCACAACCACAAATAATAATGATTTCTTATGCACACCTATTGCTCCACCTGCTACTACAGCAGAATTCTTTGAAATTAAACCTGCTTTACTGAATCTTGTTATGAGAGAGCAATTTTCTAGTGTTAGTTCTGATGATGCTACTGCCCATCTCAATAATTTTGTTGAACTATGTGAAATGCAAAAGTATAAGGATGTAGATGGTGACATTATAAAATTAAAATTGTTTCCTTTCTCATTAAGAGGAAGAGCTAAAGATTGGTTGCTATCTCTGCCTAAGAATAGTATTGATTCATGGACTAAATGCAAGGATGCTTTTATTGGTAGATATTATCCTCCTGCTAAAATTATATCTTTGAGAAGTAGCATAATGAATTTTAAACAATTGGATAATGAGCATGTTGCCCAAGCTTGGGAAAGAATGAAATCGTTGGTTAAAAATTGCCCAACCCATGGACTGACTACTTGGATGATCATCCAAACCTTTTATGCAGGACTGAACTTTTCTTCGCGGAACTTATTGGATTCAGCTGCTGGAGGTACCTTTATGTCCATCACTCTAGGCGACGCAACAAAGCTTCTTGATAATATGTTGATTAATTACTCTGAATGGCACACGGAAAGAGCTCCACAAGGTAAGAAGATAAATTCTGTTGAAGAAACCTCTTCCTTGAGTGATAAGATTGATGCTATTATGTCTATGCTTGTGAATGGTAGGATAAATGTTGATCCTAATAATGTTCCTTTAGCTTCATTGGTTGCCCAAGAAGAACATTTTGATGTGAACTTCATTAAAAATAATAATTTCAACAACAATGCTTATCGGAACAATTCTAGTAACAACTATAGGCCATATCCTTATAATAATGGTAACGGTTATGGTAATTCTTATGGGAATTCTTACAACAATAATAGGAATACACCCCCTGGACTTGAAGCCATGCTTAAAGAATTTATTAGTACACAAACTGCTTTTAACAAATCTGTTGAAGAAAAGCTTGGGAAAATTGATATACTTGCTTCTAAAGTCGATAGTCTTGCTGCTGATGTTGATCTTTTGAAATCGAAAGTTATGCCTAATGAAAATAAAGATATTAAGTCATTTGCTACAGCAAACGCCATCCAAGTTAGAATTAATGAGAATATGAGATTGATGGCCGAATTGCGTGCTAGGTGGGAGAAAGGAGAAAATGCTAAAGATAACAATATAGCTAAAGTTTGGACTATTACCACCGCTAGCAATGCTAATGCTTCACATGTTGCTGCACTTCCTACTATTAATGGTAAAAGAATTGGTGTAGACAATGTTTCCACTTCTAATGCAAAGCGTGAAAAACTGCTTGAAACTGCTAAAACTGCTGAAACTGCCTGTGATAAAACTGCTGAATTTTTTTCTAATGTTGGGGATAATGATCCCATTGCTTTAGATCATAATGGTTTAGATTTTGATGATTTTCACATCTCTGAAGTTATAAAGTTCTTACAAAAACTTGCTAAAAGTCCTAATGCTAGTGCTATAAATTTGGCCTTTACAAAACATATTACAAATGCTCTCATAAAAGCTAGAGAAGAGAAACTAAAACTTGAAACTTCTATTCCTAGGAAGTTAGAGGATGGTTGGGAGCCCATCATTAATATGAAGGTTAATGACTTTGATTGTAATGCTTTATGTGATCTTGGTGCAAGTATTTCTGTTATGCCTAAGAAAATCTATAATATGCTTGACTTGCCACCATTGAAAAATTGTTATTTGGATGTTAATCTTGCCGATAATTCTAAAAAGAAACCTTTGGGGAGAGTTGATAATGTTCGCATTACGATTAACAATAACCTTGTCCCCATTGATTTTGTTGTCTTGGATATTGAATGCAATGCATCTTGTCCCATTATATTGGGAAGACCTTTTCTTCGAACTGTTGGTGCTATTATTGATATGAAGGAAGGTAGTATTAAATATCAATTTCCTCTCAAGAAAGGTATGGAACACTTCCCTAGAAAGAGAATGAGGTTACCTTTTGATTCTATCATTAGAACAAATTATGATGTTGATGCTTCGTCTCTTGATAATACTTGATACACACTTTCTGCGCCTAGCTGAAAGGCGTTAAAGAAAAGCGCTTATGGGAGACAACCCATGATTTTACTACATTACTTTTGTTTTATATTTGAGTCTTGGAAGTTTTTACTACTGTAGCAACCTCTACTTATCTTAGTTTTGTTGCATTGTTGTACCAAGTACAGTCTTTGATAGTAAGGTTCATACTAGATTTGGATTACTGCGCAGAAACAGATTTCTTGCTGTCACGAATCTGGGCCTAATCCTCTGTAGGTAACTCAGAAAATTATTCCAATTTACGTGAGTGATCCTCAGATATGTACGCAACTTTCATTCAATTTGAGCATTTTCATTTGAGCAAGTCTGGTGCCTCAATAAAATTCGTCTTTACGAAACTGTTCTGTTTTGACAGATTCTGCCTTTTATTTCGCATTGCCTGTTTTGCTATGCTTGATGGATTTCCTTGTTCCATTAACTTTCAGTAGCTTTGTGCAATTTCCAGAAGTGTTAAGAATGATTATGTCACCTCTGAACATGTGAATTTTGATTGTGCACTAACCCTCTAATGAGTTGTTTTGAGTTTGGTGTGGAGGAAGTTTTCAAGGATCAAGAGAGGAGGATGATACAATATGATCAAGGAGAGTGAAAGCTCTAAGCTTGGGGATGCCCCGGTGGTTCATCCCTGCATATTTCAAGAAGACTCAAGCATATAAGCTTGGGGATGCCCAAGGCATCCCCTTCTTCATCGACAACATTATCAGGTTCCTCTAGTGAAACTATATTTTTATTCCATCACATCTTATGTACTTTGCTTGGAGCGTCTGTTTGTTTTGTTTGAATAAAATGGATCCTAGCATTCATATTGTGGGAGAGAGACACGCTCCGCTGTTGCATATGGACAAATATGTCCTTGGCTTTACTCATAATGTTCATGGCAAAGGATAATCTGCTTCGTTAATTGTTATATGGTTGGAAACGGAAAATGCTACATGTGGTAATTGGAAAAATGTCTTGGATAATTCGATACTTGGCAATTGTTATAGATCATGTTTAAGCTCTTGCATCATATATTTTGCACCTATTAGTGAAGAAATACATAGAGCTTGTTGAAATTTGGTTTGCACGATTGGTCTCTCTAAAGTCTAGATATTTTCTAGTAAAGGTTTGAACAACAAGGATGACAGTGTAGAGTCTTATATTGCTTGCAATATGTTTTTATGTGAGTTTTGCTGTACCGGTTCATGCTTGTGTTTGCTTCAAATAACCTTGCTAGCCTAAGCCTTGTATTGAGAAGGATTACTTCTCGTGCATCCAAATCCTTGAGCCAATAACTATGCCATTTGTGTCCACCATACCTACCTACTACATGGTATTTCTCCGCCATTCCAAAGTAAATTGCTTGAGTGCTACCTTTAAATTTCCATCCTTTGCCTTTGCAATATATAGCTCATGGGACAAATAGCTTAAAAACTATTGTGGTATTGAATATGTACTTATGCATTTTATCTCTTATTAAGTTGCTTGCTGTGCGATACCCATGTTCCTGGGGACGCCATCAACTACTCGTTGTTGAATATCATGTGAGTTGCTATGCATGTTCGTCTTGTCTGAAGTAAGGGCGATTTACCATGAGTTGAAAGGTTTGAGCATGCATACTGTTAGAGAAGAACATTGGGCCGCTAACTAAAGCCATGATTCATGGTGGAAGGTTCAGTTTTGGACAACAATCCTCAAATCTCTAATGAGAAAATTAATTGTTGTTGAATGCTTAAGCATTAAAGAGGAGCCCATTATCTGTTGTCTATGTTGTCCCGGTATGGATGTCTAAGTTGAGAATAATCAAAAGCGAGAAATCCAATGCGAGCTTTCTCCTTAGACCTTTGTACAGGCGGCATAGAGGTACCCCTTTGTGACACTTGGTTAAAACATATGTATTGCAGTGATAATCCATGTAATCCGAGCTAATTAGGACAAGGTGCGGGCACTATTGGTATACTATGCATGAGGCTTGCAACTTGTAGGATATAATTTACATAACACATATGCTTTATTACTACCATTGACAAAATTGTTTCTTGTTTTCAAAATAAAAGCTCTAGCACAAATATAGCAATCGATGCTTTCCTCTTTGAAGGACCTTTCTTTTACTTTTATGTTGAGTCAGTTTACCTATTACCTCCCACCTCAAGAAGCAAACACTTATGTTAACTGTGCATTGATTCTTACATACTTGCATATTTGCATTCATCATACTACTTTATGTTGACAACAATCCATGAGATATACATATTACAAGTTGAAAGCAACCGCTGAAACTTAATCTTCCTTTGTGTTGCTTCAATACATTTACTATGAATTTATTGCTTTATGAGTTAACTCTTATGCAAGACTTATTCATGCTTGTCTTGAAAGTACTATTCATGAAAAGTCTTTGCTATATGATTCAGTTGTTTACTCATTGTCTTTACCATTGTCTTGGATCGCTGCATTCATTACATATGCTTACAATAGTATGATCAAGATTATGATGGCATGTCACTCCAGAAATTATCTTTGTTATCGTTTACCTACTCGGGACGAGTAGGAACTAAGCTTGGGGATGCTGATACGTCTCCAACGTATCGATAATTTCTTATGTTCCATGCTACTTTATTGATGATACCTACATGTTTTATGCATACTTTATGTCATATTTATGCATTTTCCGGCACTAACCTATTAACAAGATGCCGAAGAGCCAGTTACTGTTTTCTGCAAACATCATCATCCACACTATACATCTAATCCTTTGTTACAGCAAGCCGGTGAGATTGACAACCTCACTGTTACGTTGGGGCAAAGTACTTTGGTTGTGTTGTGCAGGTTCCACGTTGGTGCCGAAATCCCTGGTGTTGCGCCGCACTACATCCCGCCGCCATCAACCTTCAACGTGCTTCTTGGCTCCTACTGGTTCGATAAACCTTGGTTTCTTACTGAGGGAAAACTTGCCGCTGTACGCATCACACCTTCCTCTTGGGGTTCCCAACGGACGCGTGCTGTACGTGTATCACCCCCGTGGTTCATCCCTGCATATTTCAAGAAGACTCAAGCATCTAAGCTTGGGGATGCCCAAGGCATCCCCTTCTTCATCGATAAATTATCAGGTTCCTCTACTGAAACTATATTTTTATTCCGTCACATCTTATGTGCTTTACTTGGAGCGTCTTTATGTTTTTGTTTTTGTTTTTGTTTGAATAAATTGGATCCTAGCATTCATTGTATGGGAGAGAGACACGCTCCGCTGTTGCATATGAACACATATGTTCTTAGCTTTATTCTTAATGTTCATGGCGAAGGTTGAAACTGCTTCGTCAATTGTTATATGGTTGGAAACAGAAAATGCTACATGTAACATCCCAATTTTTATCAAATTTGAAAAGCATGCATTTCATACATGTGCATCATGACATTTTGCATTTAGGGAAAATTCAATTTGTATTTCAAAACCCCGAACCCTAAATGGCAATATAGCCACTTAGGCACCTACGCCAACTTTGGTTACAAAAGTATTTTATTTTGTTTCAAAAATGGTTTCATAGTGAAGGCCTTCTCACAAGGTTTCCACCAATATCATTTTTTGCATTTTTCCGATTTATTTTGGTGCCTCAAATACATTTTCAAATGCGAGAAAGAGATAAAAAAAAAAGACGGCCGACCCAACTGGGCCGACCGGTCGGCCAACTGGCCCAGCCGGCCAGGCCTCCCCAGCGCCCCACCTCCCTCTTCTCCCCCTGGGCCGCCCCCAGGCCTGCCCCGCGCGCCCCCACCTCGCTCGTCTCCAACCTTCGCCCGCACGCACGTACACGCACGCAGCGCACAGAAACCGCCGGCCACCTCGCCGCCCCACTCGCCCACGACGCCCACGCGCTCCCCCAACTGGCCCCGAGCCCCTCCCTTTATAGCTCCCGGCCTCGTCTCCCTTTTCCCCTCTTTTCCCCCCACAGTCACGCCCCCCAGGCCGCCGGAATTCCTCGCCGGAGGAGCTCGCCGCCGCGCCGCCTCTATCCACCGGCCAGCGCCGCCACGGGCCGGTCTAGGCCACGCCGCTGCCGCCCCTAGCTCCGCCTCGCCAAGCACCACGCCGTCCCGCGCTCGCACTATCCGGAGACGCCCCGTAGCACCGCCACCGTGCCCGCCTGAGCCGCCGCCGGCCAACCTCCTCACCGCCGCCACGTCATCCGCCTCGTCAGCCGCCACGTCGCCGCCCCGTGAGCAGCCTTTTCTTTTCTTTTTATTTCTTCCCATATCTGTTTTTAAATCTGAGCCATAGACGTTATGTTGATCCAACGGAACAGAGAGCGTGATCCACGCGAAGGGGCATCAGTCAATAGGGAATCGCCACATGTCCAGTGACCACCCTAGATTTCGTTTAATTAGAATTTTGATAGTCCGCGCTTTGCAAAATTCATAACCAGAGCTCCGCTTGTCCAAAAATTACAAACTTTATACCGCTGGAACCAAAAAAAAAATAAGGAGCACAATGAACCAATAAAATGTGTACTTACAGTAGTTTGAGATTCATCCATATTTAAATGCCTAATCAGAGTACTTCACCCATAAAATGATATCTACATACCCTTTTCGGGTGATTCCTTTTGCATATGATTGCAAATGTTATCCTCTGTCCAGTAGTACCAAAACCACCATTTGTCTACTGTACCAAAACACTTTTTCAATTAATGGTAGTTGCCCTTCGCTAGTGCGACATAGATGGTTCGCAATAATTCAACCGACCATAAAACTTGACTATGGCATCATGCATATAGTGACAACCAGAGATCATTAAATGGAGTGCACTTGTGTAAATATCATATGCATCTCATGTCTATGCTTGTGCATTTGTGTTGTGCATTGTGTTTATCGTGCTATGTATGAATGCTTGTAGATTGCGACTGTGACAGCTGCAACCATTGTGACTGCAAAGATTGCAACTCTTCCCTCTGAAAAAGGCAAGTGACACACACCAAAAGTCCCAGTTTTGATTCTTGCACTGTAGTGTTTTTATAGTAGACATGTCTAGGGTTTATGCTTTATGCTTGCTAGTAAATCCTAGTAGTTTAGCTACACCACTCCTAGACTCCCTTAGCCGCCATTAAATTTAGTTGTTACCTGCTATGCCATGGAAAAAAGGTTTTGATAGAGGTTAAGGAAAAACAACTAAGTTTAATGAATTACCTGGGTGAATGGTGGAGTTATGGAGAGGGTGGCTGTATCAGGGGGCAAGACCCTGGTGCTAGTGCACACTTGCGGAAAGTCGCCCAGGCTTAAAGAGATTGTAGACAAACCTTGCTCATTAGCTTTTCGTACAACCACATGCTACTATGGCTCTGGCTTGACAAAGTATGTTGTATGAACCCGGATCCTAGGGGTCAGGTGGTGGTAGAGGGATACTGTAGGTGGAACGGGGCCCTTAGGGAATGGTTCGGGTGATTGCACACAGAAGGTCTCGGCCACGGTCTGCACCTGTCCTTTGAACAAAATGTGCATCGAGGTAGAAGGATTGACCTGGCCATGTGGGTAAAGGTGTACAACCTCTCGAGAGTGTAAAATCTAAGTACTTAGCCGTGTCCCCGGTTATGGACAACTTGAGCGAACTGACAAGTCCTTGTTCGAAGATCTCCTCATCCCAATTTCTTAAATAAAATTTGAATGGGTGAACAAGGGTAGGAAGGTACATTGGGGCTTTACCAATGCTACTGTTAATTGGTACATTGGGGATTTACCAATGTTACTGTTAATTAGATTGCAAGAAAATGTTTTGATAAATGATAGGGAAAAATTGGCTTTATGCAAAATGAACTTGAGCTCTACCTGCCAGATGTGCACGTAGGTGTAGGATGCCTTTTGAGTCCACAAAAGTGTCCTTGCCAATACTATTCCAAATGTATTGATTCCTTCGGGCTGCAACATTTGATGTTGCAGGTATCCCTAGTTGCTGAAGAAGATGTTAGGATCACGAGTCTTTGCCCAACATGTCTGCCTGTGGCATCCGTGAAGGAAGGGGACTCCATGCTATTTGCTTTCCGTTTGATGTTGAACTCTAATTTATGTTTATGCTAGCCCTTGAGCTATGCAAGTTGTATCGAACTATTTTATTTTTGCTGAATCTTAGGTTGTAATGAAGACCTTTGCTACTTGGTATTTCATCTTAAACTGTGTGTGCTAGCAGTTTGATCCAGGGACTAGCACTAATGCACAGGGACTTGCACTTTATTTAAAGTGAGGTCACTACAGATGGTATCAGAGCACTGTGTTGCCCATAGGTTCGTGACCCTAGGTTTGGATTAGAAATAGGAAGACCTTTAGGATGAAATTCCCTCTTATCTATCTAATCTTTTCTCTATTGAAAAGAAATGTTTGCAAATTGGTTTTCTTGTACTCTCACCTATTTCATCTTCAAAAAAAAATCTTCATCCTTTAGATGGCCAATCTTTGACGACCTCAAGGAAGTGGAAGAAAAGCTTGAAGCACCCAAGATGGAAATAGAGTAGACCACCACTTTCTCCCCTTTATCAGACCAACGATATCTTAAAAATGCATTGATCATACCAAATTGTGGTATGACCATTGATACGTCTCCGACGTATCGATAATTTCTTGTGTTCCATGCCACATTATTGATGTTATCTACATGTTTTATGCACACTTTATGTCATATTCGTGCATTTTCTGGAACTAACCTATTAACAAGATGCCGAAGTGCCGATTCTTTGTTCTGCTGTTTTTGGTTTCAGAAATCCTAGTAACGAAATATTCTCGGAATCGGACGAAATCAACGCCCAGGTTCCTATTTTGCCCGGAAGCATCCAGAACACACGAGAACCGCCAGAGAGGGGGCACTGGGCCCCCAGACCATAGGCCGGCGCGGCCCAGGCCCTGGCCGCGCCGCCCTATAGTGTGGTCGCCCCTTCGACCTCCTGACGCCGCCTCTTCGCCTATATAAAGCCCCTGGACCTAAAACCTCGAGACGAAAAAGCCACGGTACGAGAAACCTTCCAGAGCCGCCACCATCGCGAAGCCAAGATCTGGGGGACAGGAGTCTCTGTTCCGGCACGCCGCCGGGACGGGGAAGTGCCCCCGGAAGGCTTCTCCATCGACACCACCGCCATCTCCATCAACGCTGCTGTCTCCCATGAGGAGGGAGTAGTTCTCCATCGAGGCTCGGGGCTGTACCGGTAGCTATGTGGTTCATCTCTCTCCTATGTACTTCAATACAATAATCTCATGAGCTGCCTTACATGATTGAGATTCATATGATGATGCTTGTAATCTAGATGTCGTTATGCTAGTCAAGTGAATTTTACTTATGTGATCTCCGGAGACTCCTTGTCCCACGTGTGTAAAGGTGACAGTGTGTGCACCGTGTGGGTCTCTTAGGCTATATTTCACAGAATACTTATTCACTGTTATGAATGGCATAGTGAAGTGCTTATTTATATCTCTTTATGATTGCAATGTGTTTTGTATCACAATATATCTACATGCTACTCTAGTGATGTTATTAAAGTAGTTTTATTCCTCCTGCACGGTGTAATGGTGACAGTGTGTGCATCCGTGTTAGTACTTGGCGTAGACTATGATTATGATCTCTTGTAGATTATGAAGTTAACTATTGCTATGATGGTATTGATGTGATCTATGCCTCCTTTCTTAGCATGAAGGTGACAGTGTGCATGCTACGTTAGTACTTGGTTTAGTTGTGTTGATCTATCTTACACTCTAAGGTTATTTAAATATGAACATTGAATTGTGGAGCTTGTTAACTCCGGCATTGAGGGTTCGTGTAATCCTACGCAATGTGTTCATCATCCAACAAGAGAGTGTAGAGTATGCATTTATCTATTCTGTTATGTGATCAAAGTTGAGAGTGTCCACTAGTGAAAGTCTAATCCCTAGGCCTTATTCCTAAATACTGCTATCGCTGCTTGTTTACTATTTTACTGCGTTACTACTGCTGCGTTACTACTGCTTGTTTACTGTCCTGGGCAAAGCACTTTTCTGGTGCCGTTGCTACTGCTAATATATATTCATACCACCTGTATTTCACTATCTCTTCGCCGAACTAGTGCACCTATTAGGTGTGTTGGGGACACAAGAGACTTCTTGCTTTGTGGTTGCAGGGTTGCATGAGAGGGATATCTTTGACCTCTTCCTCCCTGAGTTCGATAAACCTTGGGTGATCCACTTAAGGGAAAACTTGCTGCTGTTCTACAAACCTCTGCTCCTGGAGGCCCAACACTGTCTACAGGAAAAGGAGGGGGGCGTAGACATCAAGCTATTTTCTGGCGCCGTTGCCGGGGAGGAAGGGTAAAAGGTACTCACACTCCGGATCTCGGCTACTAAGCTATTTTCCGGCGCCGTAAGTACTCAAAGCTATTTCCTTTAGATCCTGCAATTGCATCTTTTTGTTTCTTGTTTACACTAGTAAGGCATAATGGACAACAATGAGCTTTTTACTCTATTTCCTGATTTAAGACATGGATGGTTTGATGCGAAAATTAAAAAACCTATGGAACATATTAGTATGAACGCTTTGAAGACCATTGTTGCTAATGATATGGAAAATTCTAAGCTTGGGGAAGCTGGCTTTGATGAGCATGATATTTTTAGTCCCCCAAGAATTGAGGAGAAAATTTTCTTTGATGATACTTTACCTCCAATTTATGATGATTATAATGATAGTAGTCTTTTGTTGCCACCTACTATGGAGAGTAAATTTGATTATGATTACAATATGCCTCCTATATTTGATGATAGCTACTTTGTTGAATTTGCTCCCACTACAACTAATAAAATTGATTATGCTTATGTGGAGAGTAATAATTTTATGCATGAGACTCATGATAAGAATGCTTTATGTGATAGTTATATTGTTGAGTTTGCTCATGATGCTACTGAAAGTTATTATGAGAGAGGAAAATATGGTTGTAGAAATTTTCATGTTACTAAAACACCTCTCTATGTGCTGAAATTTTTGAAGCTACACTTGTTTTATCTTCCTATGCTTGTCACTTTGCTCTTCATGAACTTGTTTATTTACAAGATTCCTATGCATAGGAAGCATGTTAGACTTAAATGTGTTTTGAACTTGCTTCTTGATGCTCTCTTTTGCTTCAAATACTATTTCTTGCGAGTACACCATTTAAAACTGCTGAGCCCATCTTAATGGCTATAAAGAAAGAACTTCTTGGGAGATAACCCATGTGTTATTTTGCTACAGTACTTTGTTTTATATTTGTGTCTTGGAAGTTGTTTACTACTGTAGCAACCTCTCCTTATCTTAGTTTTGTGTTTTGTTGTGCCAAGTGAAGCCTCTAATCAAAGGTTGATACTAGATTTCGATTTCTGCGCAGAAACAGATTTCTATCTGTCACGAATCTGGGCTGTTTTCTCTGTAGGTAACTCAGAAAAATATGCCAATTTACGTGCGTGTTCCTCAGATATGTACGCAACTTTCATTAGTTTTGAGTTTTCTGATCTGAGCAACGGAAGTATTTATTAAAAATTCGTCTTTACGGACTGTTCTGTTTTGACAGATTCTGCCTTTTATTTCGCATTGCTTCTTTCGCTGTGTTGGGTGGATTTCTTTGTTCCATTACCTTCCAGTAGCTTTGAGCAATGTCCAGAAGTGTTAAGAATGATTGTGTCATCTCTGAACATGTGAGTTTTTGATTATGTACTAACCCCTCTAATGAAGTTTATGAGAAGTTTGGTGTGAAGGAAGTTTTCAAGTGTCAAGAGAGGAGGATGATATACTATGATCAAGAAGAGTGAAAGGTCTAAGCTTGGGGATGACCCGGTGGTTCACCCCTGCATATGCTAAGAAGACTCAAGTGTCTAAGCTTGGGGATGCCCAAGGCATCCCCTTCTTCATTGACAACATTATCAGGTTCCTCCCCTGAAACTATATTTTTATTCCATCACATCTTATGTGCTTTACTTGGAGCGTCTGTATGTTTCTTGTTTTTGTTTTTGTTTGAATAAATACTTGTGTGGGAGAGAGACACGCTCCGCTGGTTCGTATGAACACATGTGTTCTTAGCTTTTAATGTTCATGGCGAAGGTTGAAACTGCTTCGTTAATTGTTATATGGTTGGAAACGGAAAATGATACATGTAGTAAATTGCTAAAATGTCTTGGATAATGTGATACTTGGCAATTGTTGTGCTCATGTTTAAGCTCTTGCATCATATACCTTGCACCCATTAATGAAGAAATACATAGAGCATGCTAAAATTTGGTTTGCATATTTGGTCTCTCTAAGGTCTAGATAATTTCTAGTATTGAGTTTGAACAACAAGGAAGATGGTGTAGAGTCTTATAATGTTTTCAATATGTCTTTTATGTGAGCTTTGCTACACCGGTTAATCCTTGTGTTTGTTTTAAATAACCTTGCTAGCCTAAAACTTGTATCGAGAGGGAATACTTCTCATGCATCCAAATACTTGAGCCAACCACTATGACAATTGTGTCCACCATACCTACCTACTACATGGTATTTCTCCGCCATTCCAAAGTAAATTGCTTGAGTGCTACCTTTAAATTTCCATTCTTCACCTTTGCAATATATAGCTCATGGGACAAATAGCTTAAAAACTATTGTGGTATTGAATATGTACTTATGCACTTTATCTCTTATTAAGTTGCTTGTTGTGCGATAACCATGTTTCTGGGGACGCCATCAACTATTCTTTGTTGAATATCATGTGAGTTGCTATGCATGTTCGTCTTGTCTGAAGTAAGGGAGATCTACCACCTTATGGTTAAGCATGCATATTGTTAGAGAAGAACATTGGGCCGCTAACTAAAGCCATGATTCATGGCGGAAGTTTCAGTTTTGGACATATATCCTCAATCTCATATGAGAATAATAATTGTTGTTACATGCTTATGCATAAAAGAGGAGTCCATTATCTGTTGTCTATGTTGTCCCGGTATGGATGTCTAAGTTGAGAATAATCAATAGCGAGAAATCCGATGCGAGCTTTCTCCTTAGACCTTTGTACAAAGTGGCATAGAGGTACCCCTTTGTGACACTTGGTTAAAACATGTGCATTGCGATAATCCCGGTAGTCCAAGCTAATTAGGACAAGGTGCGGGCACTATTAGTATACTATGCATGAGGCTTGCAACTTGTAAGATATAATTTACATAACACATATGCTTTATTACTACCGTTGACAAAATTGTTTCTTGTTTTCAAAATCAAAGCTCTAGCACAAATATAGCAATCGATGCTTTTCCTCTATGGAGGACCATTCTTTTTACTTTTATGTTGAGTCAGTTCACCTATTTCTCTCCACCTCAAGAAGCAAACACTTGTGTGAACTGTGCATTGATTCCTACATACTTGCATATTGCACTCATTATATTACTCTATGTTGACAATATCCATGAGATATACATGTTACAAGTTGAAAGCAACCGCTGAAACTTAATCTTCCTTTGTGTTGCTTCAATGCTTTTACTTTGAATTATTGCTTTATGAGTTAACTCTTATGCAAGACTTATTGATGCTTGTCTTGAAGTACTATTCATGAAAAGTCTTTGCTATATGATTCATTTGTTTACTCATGTCATTACCATTGTCTTGGATTGCTGCATTCATTACATATGTTTACAAATAGTATGATCAAGGTTATGATGGCATGTCACTCCAGAAATTATCTTTGTTATCGTTTTACCTGCTCGGGACGAGCAGAACTAAGCTTGGGGATGCTGATACGTCTCCGACGTATCGATAATTTCTTGTGTTCCATGCCACATTATTGATGTTATCTACATGTTTTATGCACACTTTATGTCATATTCGTGCATTTTCTGTAACTAACCTATTAACAAGATGCCGAAGTGCCGATTCTTTGTTTTGCTGTTTTTGGTTTCAGAAATCCTAGTAACGAAATATTCTCGGAATCGGACGAAATCAACGCCCAGGTTCCTATTTTGCCCGGAAGCATCCAGAACACACGAGAACCGCCAGAGAGGGGGCACTGGGCCCCCAGACCATAGGCCGGCGCGGCCCAGGCCCTGGCCGCGCCGCCCTATAGTGTGGTCGCCCCTTCGACCTCCTGACGCCGCCTCTTCGCCTATATAAAGCCCCTGGACCTAAAACCTCGAGACGAAAAAGCCACGGTACGAGAAACCTTCCAGAGCCGCCGCCATCGCGAAGCCAAGATCTGGGGGACAGGAGTCTCTGTTCCGGCACGCCGCCGGGACGGGGAAGTGCCCCCGGAAGGCTTCTCCATCGACACCACCGCCATCTCCATCAACGCTGCTGTCTCCCATGAGGAGGGAGTAGTTCTCCATCGAGGCTCGGGGCTGTACCGGTAGCTATGTGGTTCATCTCTCTCCTATGTACTTCAATACAATAATCTCATGAGCTGCCTTACATGATTGAGATTCATATGATGATGCTTGTAATCTAGATGTCGTTATGCTAGTCAAGTGAATTTTACTTATGTGATCTCCGGAGACTCCTTGTCCCACGTGTGTAAAGGTGACAGTGTGTGCACCATGTGGGTCTCTTAGGCTATATTTCACAGAATACTTATTCACTGTTATGAATGGCATAGTGAAGTGCTTATTTATATCTCTTTATGATTGCAATGTGTTTTGTATCACAATATATCTACATGCTACTCTAGTGATGTTATTAAAGTAGTTTTATTCCTCCTGCACGGTGTAATGGTGACAGTGTGTGCATCTGTGTTAGTACTTGGCGTAGACTATGATTATGATCTCTTGTAGATTATGAAGTTAACTATTGCTATGATGGTATTGATGTGATCTATGCCTCCTTTCTTAGCATGAAGGTGACAGTGTGCATGCTACGTTAGTACTTGGTTTAGTTGTTTTCATCTATCTTACACTCTAAGGTTATTTAAATATGAACATTGAATTGTGGAGCTTGTTAACTCCGGCATTGAGGGTTCGTGTAATCCTACGCAATGTGTTCATCATCCAACAAGAGAGTGTAGAGTATGCATTTATCTATTCTGTTATGTGATCAAAGTTGAGAGTGTCCACTAGTGAAAGTCTAATCCCTAGGCCTTGTTCCTAAATACTGCTATCGCTGCTTGTTTACTGTTTTACTGCGTTACTACTGCTGCGTTACTACTGCTTGTTTACTGTCCTGGGCAAAGCACTTTTCTGGTGCCGTTGCTACTGCTAATATATATTCATACCACCTGTATTTCACTATCTCTTCGCCGAACTAGTGCACCTATTAGGTGTGTTGGGGACACAAGAGACTTCTTGCTTTGTGGTTGCAGGGTTGCATGAGAGGGATATCTTTGACCTCTTCCTCCCTGAGTTCGATAAACCTTGGGTGATCCACTTAAGGGAAAACTTGCTGCTGTTCTACAAACCTCTGCTCTTGGAGGCCCAACACTGTCTACAGGAAAAGGAGGGGGGCGTAGACATCAACCATACTAGTTTGTTAGTGTTTAAAAATATCTACTTGCATGATTTTGAGGATTGTTTATTTGATTGTGTTGTGTGAGGGTAGGAAATTTTATTTCTCCTTAGCTCTAGTCTAATTCTATTCTCACCTCTCAAACCCCACAGCATGCCGCCCCGCCGAGAGCCAGAGGTGCCAGCCTATGTTCAGCAGATGATGGAGGCACAGGCCCAGCTGAAGCAAGTAGTGACTCAGACCATAGCCCAGCTGAACAACAACCTGCAGAACAATAACAACAATCCACCACCCCCGCCACCGCCACCTCTGCCACAGCAGGACCGTCTGACTAGGTTCCTGAGGTTGAACCCTCCCACATTCTCCAATTCTCCTGAGCCAATCGTAGCTGATGACTGGCTGCGTACAATTAACAAGAAATTGGACACTATTCAAGCACATGGGGAAGAGAAGGTGCGGTTCGCTGCACATCAGCTTGAAGGACCCGCAGCTGAATGGTGGGACAACTACCAGATCACCTACCCTGACATCGCAACCATCACTTGGGATCAGTTTCAGAATGCCTTCCGCACTGCTCATGTTGCTTCTGGAGTCATTGCTCTGAAGAGGCGCGAGTTTCGCGACTTGCGCCAGGGATCTTGCTCCTTGTCTGACTATGCTGAGCTCTTCAACAAGTTGGCTCGTTATGCACCTGAAGATGTGAACACTGATAGGAAGAGGCAGGAGGAATTCATGAGAGGCCTCAATGATGAGATATCCATCCAGCTTTGTGCTTCTAGGTACGCCAATTACCAGGAGCTGTATGACAGCGCAGTGGCAGTTGAGTCCAAGCACAACAGTATGGAGAACCGGAAGAGAAAGCACGGTTATGACAAGTATGGATCAGGACCATCTCACAAGATGCGGTCATATGGAGAAGGTAGTGGAAGTTCTAGCCATCACAAGTATGGTAGCAATGATGGTGGAAACAAGCACCACCACAATGGTCACAAGAATCACCACCACAACAACTCTTGGAAGATTAATGGTAACCATCATGGAAATGGCAATGGCCACAACAACGGCAACGGCCACGACAACAACAATGGTCATCGCTTTGTGAAGAAGGACCTCAACCAGGTAGAGTGCTTCAAGTGCAGGAAGACAGGACACTTTGCCAATGACTGCCCTGAGAAGAAGGCTGAGGAAGCAAGGAAGGTTGTGGATGCAGGAAAGCCGAACCCGTTCCAGAAGGGGCATGCCAACCATGTCAATGTTTAGGAGATCTATGATGAGCCGGACGTAGTGATCGGTACGTTCATGCTCAATTGCTTTTCAGCACTTGTTCTATTTGATACTAGTGCATCGCATTCTTTCATATCAAGAGCATTTGTGGTTAAGAATAATCTGCCCACTGAAACAACGGGATGCCCTCTTAGAGTAAGCTCTCCAGGGGGAGAGATGTTAGTAACTGATGGATGTAGAAATTTGACCCTGCAAATTGGAAAACATAAGTTCCCCGCCAACTTAGTAGTCCTACCATCCCAAGGTCTAGACGTAATCCTGGGCATGGATTGGATGACCACTTATGTAGGTGTAATAGATTGTGCAAAGAGATCAATTACACTCACAACCCCAGAAATGAAGAGGATTCGTTTCAATTCAACCTTTGAGCTTAAAGGTAGTAAGGTCAACTCTCTTAAGGGGGTTAGCATGGAGACGGTGCTCGTTGTGAGGGAATACCCGGATGTGTTCCCAGAAGAGTTGCCAGGAATGCCACCGGACAGAGAAGTTGAGTTTCTTATTGAACTGTTGCCTGGAACTGGACCAATAGCTAAGAGACCATACAAGATGGATGTGGAAGAATTGAAGGAGTTGAAGAAGCAGCTTAAGGAACAGTTGGAAAAAGGTTTCATCCGACCTAGTTCATCGTCATGGGGAGCCCATGTTTTGTTTGTGATGAAGAAAGATTCTAGCAAGAGATTGGTAATGGATTATCGATCACTCAATGAAGTCACTATCAAGAACAAGTACCCATTGCCCAATATCAACGACCTGTTTGACCAACTGAAGGGAGCTAAAGTATTTTCCAAAATCGATCTTCGATCGGGTTACTTCCAAATGAAGATCAGAGAGCAAGACATACCTAAGACCGCATTCACTACTAGATACGGTCTGTATGAGTATACAGTTATGCCATTTGGTCTAACCAATGCTCTGACATATTTTATGGCCATGATGAACAAAGTGTTCATGGAATATTTGGATAAGTTTGTAGTAGTATTCATCGATGATATATTGATATACTCAAAGGATGAAGCCGAACATGAGAGGCACTTGCGCCTAATCATGGAGAAGCTTAGAGAGCACAAGTTGTATGCCAAGTTCAGCAAGTGTGAGTTCTGGTTGGATAGGGTTGGATTCCTTGGACATATAGTTTCAGCAGAAGGAGTCGCAGTCGATCCGAGTAAAGTGGCAGCTGTGACCGAGTGGGAATCACCCAAGAATGCAGGAGAGATCCGGAGTTTCCTAGGACTCGCTGGATACTACCGAAGATTTATTGAGAATTTCTCCAAGATTGCAAAGCCCAAGACAGAACTGTTGAAGAAGGAGAGGAAATTCATCTGGACTGATGAGTGTGAAGCTAGTTTTCAAGAGTTGAAGCAACGACTAGTAAGTGCACCGGTTCTATGTTTGCCGGATATCAATAAGGATTTCCAAGTGTACTGCGACGCCTCTCGTCAAGGACTTGGAGGTGTTCTAATGCAAGATGGAAGAGTAGTGTGCTATGCTTCGCGGCAACTCAAAAAGCATGAGAGAAACTACCCAACCCATGACTTAGAGCTAGCATCTGTTGTTCATACCCTGAAAGTGTGGAGACACTACTTGATGGGAAAGCATTGTGATGTGTTCACGAACCATAAGAGCCTGAAGTACATATTCACTTAGAAGGAGCTGAACATGAGGCAAAGAAGATGGCTGGAGTTAATAAAAGATTATGATATGAATTTGCAATACCACCCAGAGAAGGCTAATGTTGTAGCCGATGCGCTGAGCCGTAAGAGCTATGTAAATGGCCTCACTGCTGGAGAATTACCTGAGGAACTGTGTGAACAGTTTAAGGACCTCGGACTAGAGATTGTGCCAAAAGGTTATTTGGCATCACTTGAAGTTCAGCCAACACTAATGGACATAATTAGAGAAGCTCAAAAGTTAGACAAAGAAATAGAGGAGATTAAGGTCAATATGAGTGAAGGCAGAGCAAAAGGATTTCATGCAGATGAACAAGGAACCATATGGTTTGAGAAGCGTATCTGTGTACCCTGTGACCCCAGTAGCTTAGGAAGTTGATTTTCCAGGAAGCCCATGATTCACCATACTCCATTCATCCGGGTAACACCAAGATGTCCATGGACGTGAAGGAAAGGTTCTGGTGGAGTAATCTGAAGAGAGACATCGCTAAGTATATTGCACTGTGTGATGTTTGTAGTAGAGTCAAGGCGGAACATCAGAAACCCGCAGGATTGTTGCAACCACTACCTGTACCAGAATGGAAGTGGGAGAATATTGGCATGGATTTTATCACCGGATTGCCAAAGACTAGATCGGGATATGATTCCATTTGGGTCGTAGTTGACCGTCTGACTAAAGTGGCTCACTTCATCCCAGTGAAGACCACATATACTAGCACCAAATTAGCCAAGTTATACATGAACAAAATCATATGTTTGCATGGAGTACCCAAGAGCATTGTGTCAGACAGAGGTACCCAGTTTACATCTCACTTTTGGCGTCAAATACATGAGTCATTGGGAACTAGACTTGAGTTCAGCACATCGTTTCACCCACAGACTGATGGACAGACTGAAAGAGTGAATCAAATCTTGGAGGATATGTTAAGAGCATGTGCATTGGAATATGGATCAAGTTGGGATGAAAATCTGCCTTATGCAGAGTTTTCATATAATAATAGCCACCAAGCTAGTATTGGTATGGCACCCTTTGAGGCATTGTATGGAAGGAAGTGCACCACCCCATTGCTATGGAGTGGCGTAGGAGAAAGAAGTCTGTTTGGCCCAGACCTGATCAAGGATGCCGAAGAGAAGGTCAGACTGATCAGAGACAGATTGAAAATAGCTCAATCTAGACAGAAGAGCTACGCTGACTCAAAGCGTAGGGAAGTGACCTATGAGATAGGTGATAGAGCATACCTAAGAGTCTCACCCCTACGTGGTGTGAAGAGATTTGGAGTCAAGGGAAAGTTAGCACCCCGCTTTGTAGGACCATTCAAGATCCTGGCTCGCAAAGGTGAGGTAGCATATGAGTTGGAACTGCCAGAATCTCTAGCTGCAGTCCACAGTGTGTTCCATGTAAGTCAACTGAAGAAGTGTCACGCGGAAATGGCAGATACCCCGTTGAGAGATACAGTGCCACTTGAGGAAGTTCAGTTGGAGAGCGATCTCACATATGAAGAGAAGTGATGTCTACGGGTGCTTCTATTCTTGTAGACAGTGTTGGGCCTCCAAGAGCAGAGGTTTGTAGAACAGCAGCAAGTTTCCCTTAAGTGGATCACCCAAGGTTTATCGATCTCAGGGAGGAAGAGGTCAAAGATATCCATCTCATGTAACCCTGCAACCACAAAGCAAGAAGTCTCTTGTGTCCCCAACACACCTAATAGGTGCACTAGTTCGGCGAAGAGATAGTGAAATACAGGTGGTATGAATAAATATGAGCAGTAGCAATGGCACCAGAAAAGTGCTTGCTGGCGTGTGGTTGATGGTGGTAATATTGCGGGCAGTAGAGATGCAGTAAAACAGTAAACAAGCAGCGATAGCAGTATTTAGGAACAAGGCCTAGGGATCATACTTTCACTAGTGGACACTCTCAACTTTGATCACATAACAGAATAAATAGATAGATGCTAGACTCTACACCCTCTTGTTGGATGATGAACACCACTAACTGTGTAGGATTACACGAACCCTCAATGCCGGAGTTAACAAGCTCCACAATATTCGATGTTCATGTTTAAATAACCTTAGAGTGCATGACAGATCAACATAACCAAACCAAGTACTAACATAGCATGCACACTGTCACCTTCACTCTACGAAAGGAGGCATAGATCACATCAATACTATCATAGCAATAGTTAACTTCATAATCTACAAGAGATCACAATCATAGCCTACTCCAAGTACTAACACGATGCACACACTGTCACCATTACACCGTGCAGGAGGAATAAACTACTTTAATAACATCACTAGAGTAGCACACAGATAAATTTTGATACAAAACACATTGCAATCATAAAGAGATATAAATAAGCACTTCACTATGCTCTTCATAACAGTGAATAAGTATTCTGTGAAATATAGCCTAAGAGACCCACACGGTGCACACACTGTCACCTTTACACACGTGGGACAAGGAGTCTCCGGAGATCACATAAGTAAAATCCACTTGACTAGCATAATGACATCTAGATTACAAGCATCATCATATGAATCTCAATCATGTAAGGCAGCTCATGAGATTATTGTATTGAAGTACATAGGGAGAGAGATGAACCACATAGCTACCGGTACAGCCCTTAGCCTCGATGGAGAACTACTCCCTCCTCATGGGAGACAGCAGCGGTGATGAAGATGGCGGTGGAGATGGCAGCGGTGTCGATGGAGAAGCCTTCCGGGGGCACTTCCCCGTCCCGGCGGCGTGCCGGAACAGAGACTCATGTCCCTCAGATCTTGGCTTCGCGATGGCGGCGGCTCTGGAAGGTTTCTCGTACCGTGGCTTTTCCGTCTCGAGGTTTTAGGTCGAGGGGGCTTAAATAGGCGAAGAGGCGGCGTCGGAGGGTCAACGAGGCGACGTCACCACAGGGGGCGCGGGCCACCCCTGGGCCGCGCCGGCCTATCATCTGGGGGGCCTGTGTCCCCTCTCTGGCGGCTCTCGGGTGTTCTGGATGCTTCCGGGGATTCTAAGATGCTGGGCGTTGATTTCGTCCAATTCCGAGAATATTTCCTTACTAGGATTTCTGAAACCAAAAACAGCAGAAAACAGGAACTGGCACTTCGGCATCTCGTCAATAGGTTAGTTCCAGAAAATGCATAAATATGACTTAAAGTATGCATAAAACATGTAGATATCATCAATAATGTGGCATGGAACTTAAGAAATTATCGATACGTCGGAGACGTATCAGCATCCCCAAGCTTAGTTTCTGCTCGTCCCGAGCAGGTAAACGATAACAAAGATAATTTCTGGAGTGACATGACATCATAACCTTGATTATACTATTGTAAGCACATGTAATGAATGCAATGATCAAAGCAATGGTAAATGACATGAGTAAACAAATGAATCATAAAGCAAAGACTTTTCATGAATAGTACTTTCAAGACAAGCATCAATAAGTCTTGCATAAGAGTTAACTCATAAAGCAATAATCTCAAAGTAAAGGTATTGAAGCAACACAAAAGAAGATTAAGTTTCAGCGGTTGCTTTCAACTTATAACATGTATATCTCATGGATATTGTCAATGCAAAGTAATATAACAAGTACAATATGCAAGTATGTAGGAATCAATGCACAGTTCACACAAGTGTTTGCTTCTTGAGATAGAGAGAAATAGGTGAACCGACTCAACATAAAAGTAAAAGAATGGCCCTTCGCAGAGGGAAGCATCGATTGCTATATTTGTGCTCGAGCTTTGGTTTTGAAAACATAAAGAGAGTATAAAAGTAAAATTTTGAGAGGTGTATGTTGTTGTCAACGAATAGTAGTGGGCACTCTAACCCCCTTGCCAGACAAACCTTCAAAGAGCGGCTCCCATTTTATTTTTATTTTTGGGTGGCACTCCTTCCAACCTTTCTATCACAAACCATGGCTAACCGAATCCTTCGGGTGCCTGCCAACAATCTCATACCATGAAGGAGTGCCTTTTTATTTTAGTTTTATTATGATGACACTCCTCCCCACCTTTGCTTTCTCAAGCCATGGCTAACCAAATCCTTCGGGTGCCGTCCAACAATCACATACCATGGAGGAGTGTCTATTTTTGTTAATTAATTTGGGACTGGGAATCCCATTGCCAGCTCTTTTTGCAAAATTATTGGATAAGCGGATGAAGCCACTAGTCCATTGGTGAAAGTTGCCCAACAAGATTGAAAGATAAACACCACATACTTCCTCATGAGCTATAAAACATTGACACAAATCAGAGGTAATAAATTTTGAATTGTTTAAAGGTAGCACTCAAGCAATTTACTTTGGAATGGCGGAGAAATACCATGTAGTAGGTAGGTATGGTGGACACAAATGGCATAGTGGTTGGCTCAAGGATTTTGGATGCATGAGAAGTATTCCCTCTCGATACAAGGCTAGGCTAGCAAGGTTTATTTGAAACAAACACAAGGATGAACCGGTACACTAAAACTTACATAAAAGACATATTGTAAACATTATAAGACTCTACACCGTCTTCCTTGTTGTTCAAACTCAATACTAGAAATTATCTAGACCTTAGAGAGACCAATTATGCAAACCAAATTTTAGCAAGCTCTATGTATTTCTTCATTAATAGGTGCAAAGTATATGATGCAAGAGCTTAAACATGAGCACAACAATTGCCAAGTATCACATTATCCAAGACATTTTACCAATTACTACATGTATCATTTTCCGATTCCAACCATATAACAATTTAACGAAGCAGTTTCAACCTTCGCCATGAAAATTAAAAGCTAAGAACACATGTGTTCATATGAACCAGCGGAGCATGTCTCTCTCCCACACAAGCATTTATTCAAACAAAAACAAAAACAAAAGCAAACAGACGCTCCAAGCAAAGCACATAAGATGTGACGGAATAAAAATATAGTTTCAGGGGAGGAACCTGATAATGTTGTCGATGAAGAAGGGGATGCCTTGGGCATCCCCAAGCTTAGACGCTTGAGTCTTCTTGATATATGCAGGGGTGAACCACCGGGGCATCCCCAAGCTTAGAGCTTTCACTCTCCTTGATCATAGTATATAATCCTCCTATCTTGACCCTTGAAAACTTCCTCCACACCAAACTCGAAACAAACTCATTAGAGGGTTAGTGCATAATCAAAATTTCACATGTTCAGAGGTGACACAATCATTCTTAACACTTCTGGACATTTCCCAAAGCTAGTGGAAGTTAATGGAACAAAGAAATCCATCCCACATAGCAAAAGAGACAATGCGAAATAAAAGGCAGAATCTGTCAAAACAGAACAGTCCGTAAAGACGAATTTTAAAGGGGCACCAGACTTGCTCAAATGAAAATGCTCAAATTGAATGAAAGTTGCGTACATATTTGAGGATCACTCACGTAAATTGGCATAATTTTCTGAGTTACCTACAGAGAATTTTGCCCAGATTCGTGAAAGCAAAGAAATCTGTTTCTGCGCAGTAATCCAAATCTAGTATGAACCTTACTATCAAAGACTTTACTTGGCACAACAATGCAACAAAACTAAGATAAGGAGAGGTTGCTACAGTAGTAACAACTTCCAAGACACAAATATAAAACAAAATTACTGTAGCAAAATAAACACATGGGTTATCTCCCAAGAAGTGATTTCTTTATAGCCATTAAGATGGGCTCAGCAGTTTTAAATGATGCACTCACAAGAAATAGTATTTGAAGCAAAAAGAGGGCATCAAGAGGCAAATTCAAAACACATTTAAGCCTAACATGCTTCCTATGAAAAGGAATCTTGTAAATAAACAAGTTCATGAAGCATAATGCAACAAGCATAGAAAGATAAAACAAGTGTAACTTCAAGATTTTAAGCACATAGAGAGGTGTTTTAGTAACATGAAAATTTTTACAACCACATTTTCCTCTCTCATAGTAACTTTCAGTAGCAACATGAGCAAACTCAACAATATAACTATCACATAAAGCATTCTTATCATGAGTCTCATGCATAAAATTATTACTCTCCACATAAGCATACTCAATTTTATTAGTAATAGCGGGAGCAAATTCAACAAAGTAGCTATCATTATTAATTTCATAATCAAATATAGGAGGCATATTGTAATCATAATCAAATTTATCCTCCATAACAGGCGGTACTAAAAGACTACTATCATTATAATCATCATAAATAGGAGGTAAAGTATCATCAAAGTAAATTTCCTCCTCAATGCTTGGGGGACTAAAAAGATCATGCTCATCAAAACCAGCTTCCCCAAGCTTAGAATTTTCCATAGCATTAGCAACAATAGTGTTCAAAGCATTCATATTAATAACATTCCCATTAGCATGCATATAAAGTTCCATGGGTTTTTTAATTTTCGGATCAAACCATCCATGTCTTAAATCAGGAAATAGAATAAGAAGCTCATTGTTGTCCATTATGCCTTACTAGTGTAAACAAGAAACAAAAAGATGCAATTGCAGGATCTAAAGGAAATAGCTTCGAGCACACACACAACGGCGCCAGAAAAGTACTGTTACCTGGAACCGGAGTACGAGTGCCTTTTACCTTTCCTCCCCGGCAACGGCGCCAGAAAAGTGCTTGATGTCTACGGGTGCTTCTATTCTTGTAGACAGTGTTGGGCCTCCAAGAGCAGAGGTTTGTAGAACAGCAGCAAGTTTCCCTTAAGTGGATCACCCAAGGTTTATCGATCTCAGGGAGGAAGAGGTCAAAGATATCCCTCTCATGCAACCCTGCAACCACAAAGCAAGAAGTCTCTTGTGTCCCCAACACACCTAATAGGTGCACTAGTTCGGCGAAGAGATAGTGAAATATAGGTGGTATGAATAAATATGAGCAGTAGCAATGGCACCAGAAAAGTGCTTGCTGGCGTGTGGTTGATGGTGGTAATATTGCGGGCAGTAGAGATGCAGTAAAACAGTAAACAAGCAGCGATAGCAGTATTTAGGAACAAGGCCTAGGGATCATACTTTCACTAGTGGACACTCTCAACTTTGATCACATAACAGAATAAATAGATAGATGCTAGACTCTACACCCTCTTGTTGGATGATGAACACCACTAACTGTGTAGGATTACACGAACCCTCAATGCCGGAGTTAACAAGCTCCACAATATTCGATGTTCATGTTTAAATAACCTTAGAGTGCATGACAGATCAACATAACCAAACCAAGTACTAACATAGCATGCACACTGTCACCTTCACTCTACGAAAGGAGGCATAGATCACATCAATACTATCATAGCAATAGTTAACTTCATAATCTACAAGAGATCACAATCATAGCCTACGCCAAGTACTAACACGATGCACACACTGTCACCATTACACCGTGCTGGAGGAATAAACTACTTTAATAACAACACTAGAGTAGCACACAGATAAATTGTGATACAAAACACATTGCAATCATAAAGAGATATAAATAAGCACTTCACTATGCTCTTCATAACAGTGAATAAGTATTCTGTGAAATATAGCCTAAGAGACCCACACGGTGCACACACTGTCACCTTGATACGTCTCCGACGTATCGATAATTTCTTATGTTCCATGCCACATTATTGATGTTATCTACATGTTTTATGCACACTTTATGTCATATTCGTGCATTTTCTGGAACTAACCTATTAACAAGATGCCAAAGTGCCAGTTCCTGTTTTCTGCTGTTTTTGGTTTCAGAAATCCTAGTAACGAAATATTCTCGGAATCGGACGAAATCAACGCCCAAGTTCCTATTTTCACCGGAAGCATCCAGAACACCCGGGAAGGACCAGAGGGGGGGCACTGGGCCCCCAGACCATAGGCCGGCGCGGCCCAGGCCCTGGCCGTGCCGCCCTATGGTGTCGTCGCCCCTTCGACCCTCCTGCGCCGCCTCTTCGCCTATTTAAAGCCCCTGGATCGAAAACCCTGATAAGTTCGACGAAAACCACAGAAACCTTCCAGAGCAGCCGCCATCGCGAGGCCAAGATCTGGGGGACAGGAGTCTCTGTTCCGGCACCCTGCTGGAGCGGGGAAGTGCCCCCGGAAGGCTCCTCCATCGACACCGCTGCCATCTCCACCGCCATCTTCATCACCGCTGCTGCTCCCATGAGGAGGGAGTAGTTCTCCATCGAGGCTCGGGGCTGTACCGGTAGCTATGTGGTTCATCTCTCTCCCATGTACCTCAATACAATAATCTCATGAGCTGCTTTACATGATTGAGATTCATATGAGTTTGTATCACAATTTATCTATGTGCTACTCTAGCAAAGTTATTAAAGTAGTTCTATTCCTCCTGCACGTGTGTAAAGGTGACAGTGTGTGCACCGTGTTAGTACTTGGTTTATGCTATGATCATGATCTCTTGTAGATTGCGAAGTTAACTATTGCTATGATAGTATTGATGTGATCTATTCCTCCTACATATGCATGAAGGTGACAGTGTGCATGCTATGTTAGTACTTGGTTTAGTCTTTTGATCTATCTTACACTCAAAGGTTACTTAAATATGAACAAATTGTGGAGCTTGTTAACTCCGGCATTGAGGGTTCGTGTAATCCTACGCAATGCGTTCATCATCCAACAAGAGTGTAGAGTATGCATTTATCTATTCTGTTATGTGATCAATGTTGAGAGTGTCCACTAGTGAAAGTGTAATCCCTAGGCCTTGTTCCTAAATACTGCGGTTCTACATTGTTTCTTGTTTCTTTGCGTTACTATCGCTGCAATCTTGCCACCATCAACTACACGCCAGCAAGCTATTTTCTGGCACCGTTGCTACTGCTCATATATATTCATACCACCTGTATTTCACTATCTCTTCGCCGAACTAGTGCACCTATTAGGTGTGTTGGGGACACAAGAGACTTCTTGCTTTGTGGTTGCAGGGTTGCATGAGAGGGATATCTTTGACCTCTTCCTCCCTGAGTTCGATAAAGCTTGGGTGATCCACTTAAGGGAAAACTTGCTGCTGTTCTACAAACCTCTGCTCTTGGAGGCCCAACACTGTCTACAGGAAAAGGAGGGGGAAGTAGACATCAAGCTATTTTCTGGCGCCGTTGCCGGGGAGGAAAGGTAAAAGGTACTCACACTCCGGATGTTGGGGGGATAACCCCCGGTATGCCAAAGGCATGCCAAACCGGGTGGTTTGAGCCATCAAGATACCGGTTTAATGTTCTTACCGGAAGCCTAGTAGGAATCCGGGAAAGCAAAGCTAAGCCGGTATCCCCAAAGGGGTATGCCGGAACCCGGTACAGAAGATACCGGAAAGGAGAGCCCGTCGGCAGGACTGGTCAAAGATTCTCTTCAGAGCAAGAAGACAAGGATGAGCCAAGCAAAGTAACTTTATTCAGAGCCCTGGCGCCAAAGAGAGAGGTGACGGAGAAAGAAGCCGGAGTACGTCAGCTTCTATGATAAAAGAAGGCCCCGGTGTCATCTATGATTAAAGTAGCTTTGTACAGTAACTCTGTAAAGTAGTTTGTCCAGTCAAAGATGCCATTAGGGTTTCTTGCACTGTAAGCCACCCTCTCCCCTATATAAGGAGAGGGGGCAGCCCTCCTTGCGGGCACGTTACGAGACGCGTGTATGTATGAAGGCAGAGCCTGTAACCTGTGTGAATCTATGAACATGGTGATCTAGAGGGAGTTTTTCCTTGTGTCTTTCTTCTTCAACCTCTGGCCTTGGCCAAGTTCTTGAGGAAACCATCCGGAATCTCTTCCCACCTGATCGCAAACCCTCCCCCGAATCCTCTTGCGTCCATTCGGCCCCAATCTAAGCCATCCTATGGCATCTGTCTGTTCACCACGACGACAGTTGGCGCCCACCGTGGGGCATGAAGTGGCGCATGATGGAGTTCACATTCGGGCGGGCGTCCTCGAGATCTCCGGCGAGCGTACGGTGTCCGCGTTGGTGCAGCGCATCTACGCCATGGACTTCATCAACGACAACGCGGGCTGCTTCGCCAACGGCGGCATCTTCCCCAAGAACGGCCGCATCATCGAGTTCGGCAGCCACCGCATCTACTTCGGGACCGTCCCCGTGTGCCAGCGCCTCTCGCCGGTGCTGGTGGCACCGGATCCGCCAAGATGGCTCTGTGCTGGCCGCGCTGCCGGCAGCGTCGAGGTAATGATGACCGGTGTGGCTGGTGCAGGAAAGGAGGTTGCGGCTGAAGGTGCCGGTCGCGCGGTTTCGACCCGTGCGGCTAAGCCACCGCTGGAGCGCGGCACAGGCGCAGCGGGAGCATCATCCGCGCCGCCGGAAACACCGCTCCAGGCGGCGATGAACGTCCTCGCCACCCCCATCGCGCAGAACATCGATCCGGCAGCGGCTCAGGCGGAGCTGGAGGCGCAGCGCCAGAAGATGCTGGAAAGCGGCAAGGACATCGTCAGGGCGCAGCGCGAGCTGAACCTAACCGTACGTGAGTATAACGCTGCCCATGGCTTTGCTTCTGTTAGCGCGCATGCTGCCAGGATGCCGGAAAACCGGCTAAAGGCTCGCAACCTAGATCAAGATTTGCGCAAAGAGATTCTTACCGGCAAGAGCGCCTCTGCATCTGTTAGCATCGTGGAAAAGCCTAAGTATAGCAGCCCGGATAAAACTATAAAAGCTGCTAAGGCTGCAGTAGAGCTATGCGAGTCGCTTTCCGGAGAGGCTTTGGTAAAGCAGCAAGAGCGTGTTAGAGAGCTGCTGGAAACCATAGAGCAGCAAAATGCTGAGCAGCTGGCTAAGCTGAACAAGGCCGCGGCCTCAAAATCCGCGCGTTCAACAAAGAATGCCGGTAGCAAGTCCCATGGGCAGGCTTCGTCCCCCCATCCGGATAGAAGGAGAGAAAAAGATGTGAATGCGCAGCAGATGACTGTGTACGATCCGGTTCTTGCCGGAAAGCAACAAGCCGGGCAACATGATGCCGGTAGAAAAAGCCAAGGGGCAGAGCGAGGCTACGCCAGAGGCTATGCCGGAAACAATCATGCCGGTAGATATGAGACCGGGCAAAACTATCGAGCTGCAAGGGCAGCGTACGATGAGGAGGAGATAGATCCCCCAAGGTACCGGCAGGCGAGGGCCGCGGTACCGGAATGTTACGATGAAGCCGATTCTACAAGACCGGCAGCATACCGGAACCCATTGGGAGAACGCCTGGGAGAGAGATACTTACCGGAACGGGATGCGAGGCACCGTCTGGATAGAGTGTACTTATCAGAAATGATCGAGGAGGAAGGTCCTCCAGGTCCAAAGTGCTTTGGCCCAAGGATCATGAAAGAAAAACCACCAGTTCGCAACTTTATGTTGCCCCGTGACACAAAGACGTACGATGGCACCACAAAGCCGGAAGATTGGCTCGCGGATTACGTGACCGCGGTATACGTTGCAGGCGGTGGAGGAACCGTAGCAGGAGGAGGAAACCGGCGTTGGGCCGTGAGGATCATACCATCGTTTTTGGTTGGACCGGCAAGAATTTGGCTAAACAACTTGCCGGCAGGAAGCATAAATGGCTGGCTGGATTTTGAGGAGGCCTTTGTGAGCAATTTCAGCAGCACTTATCAGAGGCCAAACAGGCCGCAGCAACTTGCTCTGTGCGTACAGCGCCCGAATGAAACAGACCGGGATTATCTGGCCCGGTGGAACACCACAAGGAACTCCTGTGAAGGGGTAATCGAGGCACAAGCCATTGCTTGGTTTAGCAGTGGATGCAGAAGAGGTTCACCGTTGTGGCAAAAGTTGCAGCGCAACATGCCGACAACGTTGGCAGAGATGATACGTGTGGCTGACAGCTATGCGTTGGGAGACCCAACGCAGCCGGCAGTGCAACCGGAGCCGGAACAGCTGCGCCACGAACAACACCGGGACAACCGGAATAACAAAAGAAGAGAAGATTTTCCGGATCGAAGGTACGGTCCGCAGCAAGTTGCTGCTGTGCAGGAAAACTTTGAGGCCAGTGACAGCCAGAGGCAAAAAACCGGATCGCAGCCATGGGCGGGTCCTAAGAAGCAGTGGGTGGAAAAGAAACCCTGGGTCCAGAAAAGAAACTGGCAAGAACCCGCAAAATACACCATGGAAGCTGCCATGGACCAACCTTGCCGGTGGCACACACCGAATCCGGCACACCCGTCAAACCATCTGACGAAGGATTGTACCTGGACCAAGTACTTGATGCAGAAAGGAACAGTGAAAGATGCGCGGCCACCACAAGACATGCCGCAGCAGCAGCAACAGCTACCGCCACCACCGCCACTTACCGGGGCAAACGCCTTACCAGTACAGCCAAACCGGCAGCAGTACCAGCAAGTTAACCGGGTGGAGCAAAATGATAACCAGCCACCTCCACCGGCACCTTTAGGCCGGAATGTTTACGAAGATCCGCATCTGTGCTGTGTTGTCTTTGTCACTGAGCCAACAGACCGGCAAAGTGTACACCGGCGCTCCATGGAGGTCAATGCTGTGATGCCGGCAGTTCCCAAGTACATGATGTGGTCCAATCAGGAAATTACCTGGTCATCCAAGGATCACCCTAAGATCATGCCGAATCCGGGTGGATATGCTCTTGTTGTGGACCCAATCATGAAAGGGCCGCAAACTCGAGTGAAGTTCAGCAAGGTGCTGATAGACAATGGCAGTAGCATCAACATCATGTACAAGCACACCATGCATACGCTGGGCATAACAGAAAACATGCTTCAGCCAACACGCACAACGTTCCACGGGATCGTTCCTGGCTTGTCCTGTGCCCCAATAGGAAAAGTTCGGGTGGACGTGGCATTTGGAGGACGTGACAATTGCCGAGTGGAAAATCTGGAGTTTGAGGTGGTGGATCTAGACAGTCCCTACCATGCACTGCTGGGGAGACCGGCGTTGGCTGCTTTCATGGCCACAACTCATACGGCTTACCTCAAGATGAAGATGCCGGCACCTCGTGGACCACTGACTGTGGTGGGAAACTATAAGATCTCACTGGAAACTGCATCTGCCGGATCGAACCTAGCGGAATCGCTGGTGATCGCGGAGGAAAAGAAAAGAATGCAAACAGCTGTTGCGCTGGCTCAGTCCTCACAAATGAGCTTAGCGGCAATGAGTGAAAACATGGGTTCGCCGGCATTCAAGCCAACAAATGAAACAAAGGACATCGTGCTGGATCCGGCTTACCCAGAGCGCACCGTTCGCATCGGTGCCGGCCTTGACCAAGCATAGGAAAGCGCGCTCGTCAGCTTCCTCCGTGAGAATCGGAATATCTTTGCCTGGTCAACTGATGATTTGGTAGGTGTTCCGAGGGAGCTGGCTGAGCACTCTCTAAACGTCCGGAAAGATGCCAAGCCGGTGCGGCAACCACTGCGCCGGTTCGCTGAAGACAGAAGAAAGATCATAGGAGAAGAGGTAACCAAGCTGCTTGTTGCCGGATTCATTGTGGAGGTCACGCACACAGAGTGGCTGGCCAATCCGGTAATGGTTGAAAAGAAGAAAGATGAAAACCTGGAGGCAAAAGCTCCGAAGGTGTGGCGCATGTGCATCGACTACACCAACCTGAACAAGGCTTGCCCAAGAGATCCTTTTCCTTTGCCACGAATCGATCAAGTGATTGATTCAACTGCAGGGTGTGAGTTGTTGTCCTTCCTGGATGCCTATTCCGGTTTCCACCAGATTCCCTTGAAAAAGGAAGATCAAATAAAAACTGCGTTCATTACCCCGCACGGGGCTTATTGCTATGTCACAATGCCTTTTGGTTTGCGCAACGCTGGTGCAACGTACCAGCGCTGTATGCAAAAATGCTTGTTTGATCAAATCGGAAAGAATGTGCAAGTCTATGTGGATGACATTGTGATAAAAACTAAGGTAAAGAACACCTTAATCGATGACATCCGGCAAACATTCGATAACCTAAGACGGTTCCGGATGAAACTCAATCCGGCGAAATGCACCTTTGGTGTCCCTGCCGGCAAGTTGCTCGGTTTCCTGGTATCAAGCCGGGGCATAGAGGTTAATCCGGTAAAGATCCGGGCAATAGAAAGAATGGCTATCCCTCGAGAGTTAAAAGATGTGCAGAAGTTTACCGGAAGCTTGGCATCGCTAAGCCGGTTTGTAAGCAGGTTGGGAGAAAAAGCTCTGCCACTCTATGCTCTCGTGAAAAATCCGACACGTTCGTCCTGGACCCCTCAGTGCTTGTAGCGTTTAAAGAGCTAAAAACAATGCTAGCCACAGCACCTATACTGGCTTCACCTCTAGAAAGGGAGCCTATGCTGTTATACATAGCAGCAACAAACCGGGTTGTGAGTGTAGTGGTTGTAGTTGAAAGAGAAGAGGAAGAAAAAACCGTCCAGAGGCCGGTATACTACCTGAGCGAGGTGCTCTCCCTCTCAAAACAAAACTACCCTCACTTCCAGAAAATGACTTATGGCGTGTACATGGCTGCCACCAAGCTCAAGCACTACTTTGAGGAGCACCCCATGAAAGTGGTAAGCGAAGCACCAATCTCCGACATCATGTGCAACAAAGACGCCAGCGGCCGGATTGCAAAATGGGCAATCCAGATATCACCGTACGTGCCGGTGTATGAAAGAAGAGATGCCATAAAATCACAGGCTTTGGCTGATTTCCTTGTTGATTGGGCGGAGATGCAATACAAACCGCCAGATCAAAGGATAGAGTACTGGAAGATGCACTTTGATGGATCCAAGCTCAAGGAGGGTCTAGGTGCCGGTGTGGTGCTTACTTCACCAAAAGGAGATCACCTCCGGTATGTTTTGCAAGTGCATTTCAGGGCATCAAACAATGTCGCTGAATATGAGGCTTTGATCCATGGGCTTAAGGTCGCAAAAGAAATCGGTGCACACCGGATCATTTGCTATGGAGATTCAGACCTTGTGGTACAGCAGTGTTCCGGAGATTGGGATGCAAAAGATGCCAACATGGCCTTGTACCGGTTTCACGTGCAAAAGATTGCCGGATTCTTCGAAGGGTGTGAGTTCCACCATGTGCCACGCGCAGAAAATGAAGCCGCGGATGCTTTGTCCAAGCTGGGCTCATCTAGGCAAGAAATTCCTCCCGGAATAGCTTTGGCTCACCTAAGAGTGCCATCAATCAAACCGAGCCCGGAATCAGAATCAATTTTTGTACCGGAGTCACACGTAGTACCCATGGATATCGATGAAGGGAACCCGGGGACTGCTCCGGCAAGCTCGGGGACTGCTCCGGTAGGCTCGGGGACTGCTGTACCCATACCGGAAGAAATGATGCTGGTGGATAGCATGGAGATAGATGCACCGGTGTTTTTGGTTCGAGAGATACCATCATGGGTTAAACTTATTAAGGAATTCCTGATCAGCGGCATCTTGCCGGCTGACGAAAATGAATCAAGGAGGATACAAAGAAGGTCCAAAGCTTACACGTTCATCAATGGTGAGGTGTACAAGAGAAGTGTTACCGGTGTCCTTCAAAGATGTGTGGAACCGGAGGAAGGGAAAGAAATGCTTGAGGAAATTCACCAAGGAGAATGTGGGCATCATGCTTCGTCAAGGGCGCTAGTAGCAAAAGTATTCCGGCATGGGTTCTATTGGCCCACTGCTTTGGAGGACGCTGAGGATTTGGTAAGAAAATGCAACGGCTGCCAGAGGTACGCCAAGCAAAACCATACCCCAGCATCCGGTTTAAAGACAATACCGCTAACATGGCCATTCGCCGTTTGGTGCCTTGACATGGTTGGACCATTCAAAACTGCAAGAAGCAGCATGACTCACATCTTGGTCATGGTGGATAAGTTCACCAAATGGCTAGAGGTAAAACCTATCGCAAAGTGTGACGGGCATACAGCTGTGAAATTCTTGAAAGATGTCATTTTGCGGTATGGATACCCGCACAGCATCATCACTGATAATGGAACCAACTTTGCTCAAGGTGAGTTCAAAAGGTTCTGTGAAGAAAAAAACATCCGGTTGGATTTGTGCTCAGTGGCACACCCACAAGGCAATGGCCAAGTGGAAAGAATGAATGCCTTGGTGCTTTCCGGTATCAAGCCTAGACTCATTGATGCGGTGGAAAAGTCACCAGGGTGTTGGCTCGATGAGCTACCGTCAGTACTGTGGAGTATAAGAACAACTCCAAACCGGTCTACCGGATACACTCCTTTCTTCATGGTTTATGGAGCAGAAGCGGTGATACCAACCGATATCATTCATGATTCACCAAGGGTACAGCTCTATACTGAGCAAGAGGTCAAAGAGGCCAGAGAAAATGATGTCGACTTGCTGGAGGAAGCAAGAGAGCTGGCTTTGGCAAGAACAGCCATTTACCAGCAAAACCTCAGACGCTATCATAACCGGAAGGTTAACCCAAGAGTTTTCCGGGAAGGAAATCTTGTGCTTCGCCTAGTGCAGCGCACTGAAGGCCGGCATAAGCTCTTGCCACCATGGGAAGGTCCCTTCATTGTAAGCAAGGTGCTTCACAATGATGCATACTACTTGATCGATGCACAGGAGTGGAAGAAAGGAAAGGCGGACAGGTCCGGAGAGGAGAGCAAGCGTCCATGGAACGTAGCTCTGTTGCGTCCTTTCTACTCTTGAAGTGGTGGTGTAAGAAGTTCCTTTTTGTACCTTATATGCTATGAATAAAAGATGCCGGAACCTTGAATGAATCTCGGGGACTACCCCAACCTAAGTTGCATGTAACTTGTCTATTTTTTCAGTTTACCGGTTGCTTATTGAATGTTTTTTCTTTCCGGTTTAGTAGTGTGCTAAATCCTACCGGAGTCTTCGACTCTGCTGCTGTCCGCAAACCGGCTTCATGGCAAGCAAGATAAACCGGTAGGGGATAAGCACATGAACTGCGAAAAGGGAGAGCAGGAAAGAACAATCCGGAAAATTTAACTAACCCCGGTTAAACCGGTTTTTTGCAAAATTTCAAAGTTATTTCTAAGTTCAAGAAGATGCTTGTTTGGTGAAAGAACCTTGTGCTCATACGCCAAAGAACGCCCAGAGAAGGCAGGCAGAGCCAAGGCAAAAGAACCAAGTATGCATCAAATTGGATGCGGGAACAATTTGGAAATCTTTGCAGTGCAGGATAAAATCAAAACCAAAAGCAAAATATGCTAAGGCAAACTCATAAATACTTAGCTACCGGTATAACTTACCGGCAGGAAATGTTGTACCACAACCACAGGCAAACTTAAGTTTTACATCATAAGCCCCGGCATACCGGGGCAGAATTTAACGAACATTGTTTCAAAGATAAGCAGGACCAACACATATAGCAGGCAAACACTTCAAAGAGAGTAATCACGCAGCAGGGGCTTCCGGAGGAGCAGCGCCGGCATCAGCATCGTCCAGGAGCTCTTCTTCGGCTTCATCCTCCTCCTCGTCGAGATAGTCCTTGACGCCAGGAGGGGGAGGGATGAAGGTGCGCATGTCGGCATACTCCGCGATGCGGTACGCGCGATCCTGCCGCTTGGCGGAGAGGATCGGGTCCAGATCCGTTTCTGCGTCTTCACGCACGCCGGTAAGGGCGTCCAAATCGAGCTCCGGGTACCAAGAGCAGGCGACGCGGAGGGCGGAGTCCGCTCCAGCGCGGGCAGCAGAGCACTGCCATTCGCGGATCCTCTTGCCGGCACCCTTGAGGCGATCGCTGATGAGGGAGAAGGTGTCCGGCACCTCCTCGCCAGGCCATAAAGTCCTGTATAGCTGGGTAGCTACATCAGGGATGTCCGAAAGATTGCGGTCTATGCAGCGCATATGGGACACCCGCGCGTTAAGCGCGACCAGATGGTCCTTGGGCGTCCATGGCACGGTAAGATCCGCTTGGCCTTTGTCCTTGCGTTGCGCATCGACCTTCTTGACAGCGTACCTCTGCGAGTCCGGAAAGAGGCCTATGCAAAGAAAGAAAAAGTTTAAGGACAAGAGTCCGGAAGAAAAAGAGACCGGAGAGAAAAGAATCCGGAAGAAAAGAGACCGGATGGAAAGATAACGGAAAGAGAATGGGGTCGAAGGAAAAAAGGCTCGTATGCAGTAGTCAAAGTGTAAAAGAAAAGAACTTACGGTGGGCGAGTGTGTCGGTCTGCAGGATCAACTGATCGCATTCCTTATGCTCCTCCTCCAGCCGCGCAGCCTTCTCCTCGGCACCCTTCCGGGCCTTGGCCATCTCCTCCAGCTCTGCCCGCAACACCACAGTGGCATTGCAAGCATTCTCCAGAGCCTCGTCCAACTTGGCCGCTGCGGTCACTTCAGCGGCTTTGAGGGCCTTGGCGTGGTCAAGCCCCAGCTGAATCAGCTGAGACTTGAGCTCCTGGTAGCTGGTCTTGAGGGCGTTCAGCTCCTCCTGGTGCTGCCGGTTGAGCTGGTCCTTCTCCCCTGTAACCGGAAAAAAGAGTGTTAACAAGGTTACACTAGTAAAAATGAAAAGAAACCAAGTTCAAAGGAGAAAGGAAAAAATAGTACGTTGGGCCGCGGCGAGCTGCTCCTTGAGAGCAACGATGGAAGCTTCCGGGATCACTGTTGAACAGAAATTGTCAATATCACAAGGAAAAAAGGTTTCCGGTAGCAAAGATGCCGGTGGAACAAAAAACTTACCTTGGCACTTGTCATGTGCCTCAGCGAGCTCCCGGTGCTCCCATAAAAGCTCCTCGAAGAGGGCCTTCCGAGCGTCAGCGGTGACCTGTTCAAGAAAAAGAAGAAACGAGATAAGTTTTGCGCTAAGAACAAAGTTCTTAACCCGAAACTCGGGGACTGGCAGTGCCGGTTTTGTGCGTTTCTAAGGTGAATTGTGTGTTAAGAAGAAGGTGTTTAACCCGAAACTCGGGGACTGGCAGTGCCGGTTTCACGCTAAAATCTTAAGTTAAGTTTTGCGCTAAGAGCTGCGCTCTCACCACAAAACTCGGGGACTGGGAAGATAGACAAGAGAGAAACCGGCAAAGATTGAAAGTTAGTAGAACATACCGTCAGATTGTTCGTGGAATCGTACCACGCGCTGTCAAGCTCTTTTACGGCGTTCCGGAGCCGCATGAAGTGCTCCTCAGAACACCGATCCCCGACAGGATCAGGTGCCGGCAGCCGGTCCTTGCCCATTCCGCGGGTCGCCGGAGTGATGTCCGCGGCGTTCCACTTTTGAGCATAGGGCAGGAGGTGCCCCAGGTCCCGGCCTTGGCGCTGGAACTCCGTGATGCGGCCGAGGAGGCCGGTGGCCTTCATGCTGGCACCTTTGGCGGCCTTGGAGATGTGCAGCACCAAGGGCTGCTGGCCGCCCGAAGGGGCGCTGGAGGCCGTCGCCTTCCCCTTAATGAGCTTGGAAGGCTTGGGCGGCGGCGCGGTAGAGGAGGCCCCGGAGGTCTTGGCCGGCGGCGCGCTAGGAGCGGCCTTGGAGGGCTGGGCGCGAGGAGCCTCTGGCGGAGGCATGAGGATGGTGCGTGGAGAAGGGGGAGCGCTAGGAGCATCACCCGTGTTGGAGCCTTCCGGCGCGGAAGATTCCGGCGCGGAAGTTGTCTTTTCAAGGACGGGAGGAGCAGAAGGCTCCGCCCGCCCGACAGCTTCTTCTTCTCCGGCGCCGATGTTGCTGGCGCCGGTGTCTTGGTGTTCCGGGAGGAAGGAAAGATCCTCCTCCGTGCGGTGATCTGACAATGAAGGGGCCGCACGCCCCGAATTTGTTGTGCCCCCCGAAAGGGAGGCAGAGGTGTTGCCGGCACCAGATGGTGCCGGGCTTGAGCGAGGAGGAGGGGTTGAGGTCCTTGCGGATCCCTCAGAGCCCGATGGCCTTGGGCCAAGCTTGAGAGCGGGGCTGAGAAAAAGAGAAAAGACCAATGGTTGAGAAAAAGCAACCGGAAAAAGAACTTAGCAAAAAAGAGGCAAGCCGGAAAAGAAAATTACCCGGAAGCGGTTGGCATCGCTTTGCGCCCGTAGCGGCGCACGCCCACTTCTTTCTCCCCCACGGGCTCCGTCCGGAAGCGCTTGGAGGGAGGAGCATGGCTGGAGCCGGCAGTAGATGCCGGCTGCTTGTTCTTTTGGCCCTGGGCCATGAGTTTGTCCACAAACTCAGAGCCGGCCTCGGCGCGCAGGGGCGGCACGCGCTCGTGGATCTATAAGTTGGATATGGCTAAGAAGCAATTCGCAAGAAAGTAATAGTGGCAAAGTATAGGAAGCCGGAAAAAAAAGTACCTCGAGCACAACCAGGTCGTCGGGGTTTCCGGTTGGCTCCGGCGGGTCCCGGCCAAGGCGCGCAGCCGGAGTCTTCCCCATCTTCAGATCCTTCCAAAAAATGTAGGGATCCGGGTCGAAGGAGTCAAAGGCGCGCTTCCGGAGAGTTCCTCGAGGCTCTGCCTGGATGAGAGGGAAGCGGTCCCTGGCCTGAAACAAGGTAAAAAAGAAGGTTAACAAAAGCAGGAACTTACCGGCAAAGACAACCCCAAATTGCACAATCTCTTACTTCTTGAGTAGGACGGTTAGAGGAACTGAGGGGAAGGAGGCCCCATTCCCACGCAAAAGGCATAGCAGTTTGACAGATCTGCTTAGCCTTGCGAACAACGTCTTTCTTGCTGAGAGCACGGCCTGTGATCTTGGTAGGATCGCCTGGGCCATACATCTCGCTCATCCTATGTGCGCGGCGCTTAAGAGGAAGCACCCGGCGCGATATGAAAGTCCGGATGATATCATCAGAACAGATGTTGGTCTCCTTCTTCAAAGAAGCCAAGAAGCGCACTACCCGGTTGGTTTCGGCGTGTTCAGTCCTCGGGTTGTAGCTCCAGTTGGTTCTCCTGGGGGGCCCCTCTTGGTATGGAGGAAGATTGATGAGATCGGCGCGGCCGGTGTTCTTCACATAGAAGAAAGTTCCTTGCCAGGCGCAGCAAGACTCGAGGCCGGAAAACTTAAGAAAGGTGCTCCCCTGGCGAGAGCCGACGATGCAAGAGCCGCACTGCACGGGCGGCTTGGGCTTAGGGATTTCCTTGCCCTGGACGGAGTTGATCCGCAAGTTGAAGAAGCGGGCAAACGTCTCACGAGTGGGACGAATGCCGATGTAAGCCTCCATGAAGGTGGCATAGCAAGAAAGATAGAAAATGGCGTTGCCAGGAAGGTGGTGAGGTTGGAGTTCGTAAAAATCTAGAAAATCCCGGAAAAAAGTGGAGGCGGGAAGGCCGAAGCCACGCTCAAAGTGAGCAAGAAAAACAACGTACTCGTCGTCTTCGGGATCCGGTTCGATCTCGTCATCCGGAATCCGGCAGGTAACTCCTTCCGGAATCCTCCGAGACCGGTACAGCCAATCGATCTCAAACTCAGTAACGTTGGAGCCCATCCAGGCTCCGCGGGTGGTTGGGGAAGGCTCCTCGCCGGAAGATTGGCTGGAGCTGCTAGAGGCTTGGCCAGAGCTACTGGCCTCTTGGCTACCGGAAGCTTGGCTAAAGCTACCGGATTCTAGGTGGCCGCCGGACTCTTGGAGGCTACCGGATTCCTGCTGATTGCCGGAATCGGTCTCCATTGGATCTGACGCCGTGGATTCACCGGGAGAGGGTCTACGGCGCTTGAGAGAAAGGGAAGAAGAAGATGCGGAGGAAGATTCCTCGTCAGACATTGCGAGGGTAGGCGAAGAAACAGAAATCCCAAACTTGAACCCCGCGTGAAGATCTACGAGTAAGAAGAAAACCAAAGAAAAAGAGCAAATAAGAACACCAAAGGCTCAAGATCTGGAAAGCCAGCGAACGGCGAGTGAAGTGAAATTAGTACCAACCTTGGGCGGCGCGGTCGCTGAGGGAAGCGTTCGCTGGCGGTGAAGCGGGTCTGCGGTCGCCGGCGAGCTCCGTCGACGGCGAGGCGGAGAAGCTCGCGAAGAAGCGCAAATGCGGCGGGCGCGAGGAAGTTGCTGCCGAAGATCTCCGCACGGCGAAGTCCGGCGGAAGCGCGGCGTGAGTTCGCCGGGCGCCGGAGCTTGAACGAGCGACGGCGGACGGAGAACGGCGGTGGCGCAAAGGCGTGGAGCTCTGTGCGCGAAGGGGGAGAATGCGAAGAAGATGAAGAGGAACGGGCAGTTGTGTTTATAAAGGAGAGAGAAGGTGGGCATGGAACCGCTGGGCCGCGGCGGTTCGCCTCGCGGCCCGCGACGGTTCGCACCTTGGGTCGCCACGTGGCGAACGGATACACGTGAGAAAAAGGAGGCCACACGGAGGCGCACACAGGATCCCGAAGAAGTAGTGGGATCCGCAGCGGTGCATTAAATGCGCGAGCGGGAGTCGAAGCGATGTGACAACGGACACTGGCGCGTCAGTTACAGTGCGCATGTCTCTGACAGGCGCGGGGCCTGAAATATTCTTGACTTCGCCGAGGAAGGAGTAAAGACACATGGTGCCGGAAAAAAGAGATGCCGGAACGAGCCTTGCAGAGAGAAGAAAAGGAACAAGGGTAAAGGTGCCGGAACTAAGCTCAATACATGAGTGATTAAACCGGTATCTTAAAAAGATGAAAACCTGGCATGGTCTGTAGGATAGAATCCTCCAGGCTATACCAGCTTCGGGGACTAATGTTGGGGGGATAACCCCCGGTATGCCAAAGGCATGCCAAACCGGGTGGTTTGAGCCATCAAGATACCGGTTTAATGTTCTTACCGGAAGCCTAGTAGGAATCCGGGAAAGCAAAGCTAAGCCGGTATCCCCAAAGGGGTATGCCAGAACCCGGTACAGAAGATACCGGAAAGGAGAGCCCGTCGGCAGGACTGGTCAAAGATTCTCTTCAGAGCAAGAAGACAAGGATGAGCCAAGCAAAGTAACTTTATTCAGAGCCCTGGCGCCAAAGAGAGAGGTGACGGAGAAAGAAGCCGGAGTACGTCAGCTTCTATGATAAAAGAAGGCCCTGGTGTCATCTATGATTAAAGTAGCTTTGTACAGTAACTCTGTAAAGTAGTTTGTCCAGTCAAAGATGCCATTAGGGTTTCTTGCACTGTAAGCCACCCTCTCCCCTATATAAGGAGAGGGGGCAGCCCTCCTTGCGGGCACGTTACGAGACGCGTGTATGTATGAAGGCAGAGCCTGTAACCTGTGTGAATCTATGAACATGGTGATCTAGAGGGAGTTTTTCCTTGTGTCTTTCTTCTTCAACCTCTGGCCTTGGCCAAGTTCTTGAGGAAACCATCCGGAATCTCTTCCCACCTGATCGCAAACCCTCCCCCGAATCCTCTTGCGTCCATTCGGCCCCAATCTAAGCCATCCTATGGCATCTGTCTGTTCACCACGACGACATCGGACCTCGGCTACTAAGCTATTTCCCGGCGCTGTAAGTACTCGAAGCTATTTCCTTTAGATCCTGCAATTGCAACTTTTTGTTTCTTGTTTACACTAGTTTGGCATAATGGACAAGAATGAGCTTCTTATTCTATTTCCTGATTTAAAACATGGATTGTTTGATGCGAAAATTAAAAAACCTATTGAATCTTATTTGCATGCTGATAGTAATATTAGTATGAACGCTTTGAACACCATTGTTGATAATAATATAGAAAGTTCTAAGCTTGGGGAAGCTGGTTTTCATGATCTTTTTAGTCCCCCAAGCATTGAGGAGAAAATTTTCTTTGATGATACTTTACCTCCTATTTATGATGATTATAATGATAGTGGTCTTTTGGTTCCACCTACTATGGAGAGTGAATTTGATTATGATTACAATATGCCTCCTATATTTGATGATAGCTACTTTGTTGAATTTGCTCCCACTACAACTACTAATAAAATTGATTGTGCTTATGTGGAGAGTAATAATTTTATGCATGAGACTCATGATAAGAATGCTTTATGTGATAGTTATATTGTTGAGTTTTCTCATGATGCTACTGAAAGTTATTATGAGAGAGGAAAATATGGTTGTAGAAATTTTCATGTAACTAAAACACCTCTCTATGTGCTGAAATTTTTGAAGCTATACTTGTTTTATCTTCCTATGCTTGTTACTTTGCTCTTCATGAACTTGTTTATTTACAAGATTCCTTTTCATAGGAAGCATGTTAGACTTAAGTGTGTTTTGAATTTGCCTCTTGATGCTCTCTTTTGCTTCAAATACAATTTCTTGCGAGTGCATCATTAAAACTGCTGAGCCCATCTTAATGGCTATAAAGAAAGAACTTCTTGGGAGATAACCCATGTGTTATTTTGCTACAGTACTTTGTTTTATATTTGTGTCTTGGAAGTTGTTTACTACTGTAGCAACCTCTCCTTATCTTAGTTTTGTGTTTTATTGTGCCAAGTAAAGCCGTTGATAGAAAAGTAAGTACTAGATTTGGATTACTGCACAGTTCCAGATTTCTTTGCTGTCACGAATCTGGGTCTACCTCCCTGTAGGTAGCTCGGAAAATTAAGCCAATTTACGTGCATGATCCTCAGATATGTACGCAACTTTCATTCAATTTGAGCATTTTCATTTGAGCAAGTCTGGTGGCCTAATAAAATTCGTCAATACGAACTGTTCTGTTTTGACAGATTCTGCCTTTTATTTCGCATTGCCTCTTTTGCTATGTTGGATGAATTTCTTTGATCCACTAATGTCCAGTAGCTTTATGCAATGTCCAGAAGTGTTAAGAATGATTGTGTCACCTCTGAATATGTTAATTTTTATTGTCACTAACCCTCTAATGAGTTGTTCTAAGTTTGGTGTGGAGGAAGTTTTCAAGGATCAAGAGAGGAGGATGATATACTATGATCAAGAAGAGTGAAAGCTCTAAGCTTGGGGATGCCCCGGTGGTTCACCCCTGCATATTCTAAGAAGACTCAAGCGTCTAAGCTTGGGGATGCCCAAGGCATCCCCTTCTTCATCGACAACATTATCAGGTTCCTCCCCTGAAACTATATTTTTATTCCGTCACATCTTATGTGCTTTTCTTGGAGCGTCGGTTTGTTTTTGGTTTTGTTTGTGTTTGAATAAATTGGATTACATCATGCTTGTGTGGGAGAGAGACACGCTCCGCTGGTTCGTATGAACACATGTGTTCTTAGCTCATAGTATACATGTAGTAATTTGCTATAATGTCTTGGGTAATGTGATACTTGGCAATTATTGTGCTCATGTTTAAGCTCTTGCATCATATACTTTGCACCCATTAATGAAGAAATACATAGAGCATGCTAAAATTTGGTTTGCATATTTGGTTTCTCTAAGGTCTAGATAATTTCTAGTATTGAGTTTGAACAACAAGGAAGACGGTGTAGAGTCTTATAATGTTTACAATATGTCTTTTATGTGAGTTTTGCTGCACCGGTTCATCCTTGTGTTTGTTTCAAATAACCTTGCTAGCCTAAACCTTGTATCGAGAGGGAATACTTCTCATGCATCCAAATACTTGAGCCAACCACTATGCCATTTGTGTCCACCATACCTACCTACTACATGGTATTTCCTGCCATTCCAAAGTAAATTGCTTGAGTGCTACCTTTAAACAATTCAAAATTTATCACCTCTGATTTGTGTCAATGTTCTATAGCTCATGAGGAAGTATGTGGTGTTTATCTTTCAATCTTGTTGGGCAACTTTCACCAATGGACTAGTGGCTTCATCCGCTTATCCAATAATTTTGCAAAAAGAGCTGGCAATGGGATTCCCAGTCCCAAATTAATTAACAAAAATAGACACTCCTCCATGGTATGTGATTGTTGGACGGCACCCGAAGGATTCGGTTAGCCATGGCTTGTGTAAGCAAAGGTTGGGGGAGTGTCATCATCATAATAAAACTAAAATAAAAAGGCACTCCTTCATGGTATGAGATTGTTGGCAGGCACCTGAGGATTCGGTTAGCCATGGTTTGTGAAAGAAAGGTTGGAAGGAGTGCCATCCAAAAATAAAATAAAATGGGAGCCGCTCTTTGAAGGTTTGTCTGGCAAGGGGGTTAGAGTACCCGCTACCATTCGTTGACAACAACATACACCTCTCAAAACTTTATTTTTATGCTCTCTTTATGTTTTCAAAATCAAAGCTCTAGCACAAATATAGCAATCGATGCTTTTCCTCTATGGAGGATCATTCTTTTACTTTTATTGTTGAGTCAGTTCACCTATTTCTCTCCACCTCAAGAAGCAAATAGTTGTGTGAACTGTGCATTGATTCCTACATATTTGCTTATTGCACTTATTATATTACTCTATGTTGACAATTATCCATGAGATATACATGTTATAAGTTGAAAGCAACCGCTGAAACTTCATCTTCCTTTATGTTGCTTCAATGCCTTTACTTTGAATTATTGCTTTATGAGTTAACTCTTATGCAAGACTTATTGATGCTTGTCTTGAAGTGCTATTCATGAAAAGTCTTTGCTTTATGATTCAGTTGTTTACTCATGTCATTACCATTGTCTTGGATTGTTGCATTCATTACATATGCTTTACAAATAGTTTGATCAAGGTTATGATGGCATGTCACTCCAGAAATTATCTGTGTTATCGTTTTACCTACTCGGGACGAGCAGAACTAAGCTTGGGGATGCTGATACATCTCCGACGTATCGATAATTTCTTATGTTCCATGCCACATTATTGATGTTATCTACATGTTTTATGCACACTTTATGTCATATTCGTGCATTTTCTGGAACTAACCTATTAACAAGATGCCGAAGTGCCGGTTCTGTTTCTGCTGTTTTTGGTTTCAGAAATCCTAGTAACGAAATATTCTCGGAATCGGACGAAATCAACGCCCAAGTTCCTATTTTCACCGGAAGCATCCAGAACACCCGGGAAGGACCAGAGGGGGGCACTGGGCCCCCAGACCATAGGCCGGTGCGGCCCAGGCCCTGGCCGCGCCGCCCTATGGTGTCGTCACCCCTTCGACCCTCCTGCGCCGCCTCTTCGCCTATTTAAAGCCCCTGGATCGAAAACCCTGATAAGTTCGACGAAAACCACAGAAACCTTCCAGAGCCGCCGCCATCGCGAGGCCAAGATCTGGGGGACAGGAGTCTCTGTTCCGGCACCCTGCCGGAGCGGGGAAGTGCCCCCGGAAGGCTCCTCCATCGACACCGCTGCCATCTCCACCGCCATCTTCATCACCGCTGCTGCTCCCATGAGGAGGGAGTAGTTCTCCATCGAGGCTCGGGGCTGTACCGGTAGCTATGTGGTTCATCTCTCTCCCATGTACCTCAATACAATAATCTCATGAGCTGCTTTACATGATTGAGATTCATATGAGTTTGTATCACAATTTATCTATGTGCTACTCTAGCAAAGTTATTAAAGTAGTTCTATTCCTCCTGCACGTGTGTAAAGGTGACAGTGTGTGCACCGTGTTAGTACTTGGTTTATGCTATGATCATGATCTCTTGTAGATTGCGAAGTTAACTATTGCTATGATAGTATTGATGTGATCTATTCCTCCTACAAATGCATGAAGGTGACAGTGTGCATGCTATGTTAGTACTTGGTTTAGTCTTTTGATCTATCTTACACTCAAAGGTTACTTAAATATGAACAAATTGTGGAGCTTGTTAACTCCGGCATTGAGGGTTCGTGTAATCCTATGCAATGCGTTCATCATCCAACAAGAGTGTAGAGTATGCATTTATCTATTCTGTTATGTGATCAATGTTGAGAGTGTCCACTAGTGAAAGTGTAATCCCTAGGCCTTGTTCCTAAATACTGCGTTACTACTGCTTGTTTACTGTTTTACTGCGTTACTACTGCTGCAATACTACCACCATCAACTACATGCCAGCAAGCTATTTTCTGGCACCGTTGCTACTGCTCATATATATTCATACCACCTGTATTTCACTATCTCTTCGCCGAACTAGTGCACCTATTAGGTGTGTTGGGGACACAAGAGACTTCTTGCTTTGTGGTTGCAGGGTTGCATGAGAGGGATATCTTTGACCTCTTCCTCCCTGAGTTCGATAAACCTTGGGTGATCCACTTAAGGGAAAACTTGCTGCTGTTCTACAAACCTCTGCTCTTGGAGGCCCAACACTGTCTACAGGAAAAGGAGGGGGAAGTAGACATCACACCTTTACACACGTGGGACAAGGAGTCTCCGGAGATCACATAAGTAAAATCCACTTGACTAGCATAATGACATCTAGATTACAAGCATCATCATATGAATCTCAATCATATAAGGCAGCTCATGAGATTATTGTATTGAAGTACATAGGGAGAGAGATGAACCACATAGCTACCGGTACAGCCCTTAGCCTCGATGGAGAACTACTCCCTCCTCATGGGAGACATCAGCGGTGATGAAGATGGCGGTGGAGATGGCAGCGGTGTCGATGGAGAAGCCTTCCGGGGGCACTTCCCCGTCCCGGCGGCGTGCCGGAACAGAGACTCCCGTCCCCCAGATCTTGGCTTCGCGATGGCGGCGGCTCTGGAAGGTTTCTCGTACCGTGGCTTTTCCGTCTCGAGGTTTTAGGTCGAGGGGGCTTAAATAGGCGAAGAGGCGGTGTCGGAGGGTCAACGAGGCGACGTCACCACAGGGGGGGCGCGGGCCACCCCTGGGCCGCGCTGGCCTATCATCTGGGGGGCCTGTGTCCCCTCTCTGGCGGCTCTCGGGTGTTCTGGATGCTTCCGGGGATTCTAAGATGCTGGGCGTTGATTTCGTCCAATTCCGAGAATATTTCCTTACTAGGATTTCTGAAACTAAAAACTGCAGAAAACAGGAACTGGCACTTCGGCATCTCGTCAATAGGTTAGTTCCAGAAAATGCATAAATATGACTTAAAGTATGCATAAAACATGTAGATATCATCAATAATGTGGCATGGAACATAAGAAATTATCGATACGTCGGAGACGTATCAAGAAGCCGATCAAGATACTGGAGACAGCAGAAAGAGTGACCCGTACGAAGACGATAAAATTCTGCAAGGTCCAGTGGAACCACCACACCGAAGAAGAAGCTACATGGGAACGAGAAGATGACCTCCGTGAAGATCACCCACACCTATTTGCTATCCACTCCGATTCTCGAGGGCGAGAATCATCTTAAGGGGGGTAGGTTTGTAACATCCCAATTTTTATCAAATTTGAAAAGCATGCATTTCATACATGTGCATCATGACATTTTGCATTTAGGGAAAATTCAATTTGTATTTCAAAACCCCGAACCCTAAATGGCAATATAGCCACTTAGGCACCTACGCCAACTTTGGTTACAAAAGTATTTTATTTTGTTTCAAAAATGGTTTCATAGTGAAGGCCTTCTCACAAGGTTTCCACCAATATCATTTTTTGCATTTTTTAGATTTATTTTGGTGCCTCAAATACATTTTCAAATGCGAGAAAGAGATTAAAAAAAAAAGACGGCCGACCCAACTGGGCCGACCGGTCGGCCAACTGGCCCAGCCGGCCAGGCCTCCCCAGCGCCCCACCTCCCTCTTCTCCCCCTGGGCCGCCCCCAGGCCTGCCCCGCGCGCCCCCACCTCGCTCGTCTCCAACCTTCGCCCGCACGCACGTACACGCACGCAGTGCACAGAAACCGCCGGCCACCTCGCCGCCCCACTCGCCCACGACGCCCACGCGCTCCCCCAACTGGCCCCGAGCCCCTCCCTTTATAGCTCCCGGCCTCGTCTCCCTTTTCCCCTCTTTTCCCCCCACAGTCACGCCCCCCAGGCCGCCGGAATTCCTCGCCGGAGGAGCTCGCCGCCGCGCCGCCTCCATCCACCGGCCAGCGCCGCCACGGGCCGGTCTAGGCCACGCCGCTGCCGCCCCTAGCTCCGCCTCGCCAAGCACCACGCCGTCCCGCGCTCGCACTGTCCGGAGACGCCCCGTAGCACCGCCACCGTGCCCGCCTGAGCCGCCGCCGGCCAACCTCCTCACCGCCGCCACGTCATCCGCCTCGTCAGCCGCCACGTCGCCGCCCCGTGAGCAGCCTTTTCTTTTCTTTTTATTTCTTCCCATATCTGTTTTTAAATCTGAGCCATAGACGTTATGTTGATCCAACGGATCAGAGAGCGTGATCCACGCGAAGGGGCATCAGTCAATAGGGAATCACCACATGTCCAGTGACCACCCTAGATTTCGTTTAATTAGAATTTTGATAGTCCGCGCTTTGCAAAATTCATAACCAGAGCTCCGCTTGTCCAAAAATTACAAACTTTATACCGCTGGAACCAAAAAAAAAATAAGGAGCACAATGAACCAATAAAATGTGTACTTAGAGTAGTTTGAGATTCATCCATATTTAAATGCCTAATCAGAGTACTTCACCCATAAAATGATATCTACATACCCTTTTCGGGTGATTCCTTTTGCATATGATTGCAAATGTTATCCTCTGTCCAGTAGTACCAAAACCACCATTTGTCTACTGTACCAAAACACTTTTTCAATTAATGGTAGTTGCCCTTCGCTAGTGCGACATAGATGGTTCGCAATAATTCAACCGACCATAAAACTTGACTATGGCATCATGCATATAGTGACAACCAGAGATCATTAAATGGAGTGCACTTGTGTAAATATCATATGCATCTCATGTCTATGCTTGTGCATTTGTGTTGTGCATTGTGTTTATCGTGCTATGTATGAATGCTTGTAGATTGCGACTGTGACAGCTGCAACCATTGTGACTGCAAAGATTGCAACTCTTCCCTCTGAAAAAGGCAAGTGACACACACTAAAAGTCCCAGTTTTGATTCTTGCACTGTAGTGTTTTTATAGTAGACATGTCTAGGGTTTATGCTTTATGCTTGCTAGTAAATCCTAGTAGTTTAGCTACACCACTCCTAGACTCCCTTAGCCGCCATTAAATTTAGTTGTTACCTGCTATGCCATGGAAAAAAGGTTTTGATAGAGGTTAAGGAAAAACAACTAAGTTTAATGAATTACCTGGGTGAATGGTGGAGTTATGGAGAGGGTGGCTGTATCAGGGGGCAAGACCCTGGTGCTAGTGCACACTTGCGGAAAGTCGCCCAGGCTTAAAGAGATTGTAGACAAACCTTGCTCATTAGCTTTTCGTACAATCACATGCTACTATGGCTCTGGCTTGACAAAGTATGTTGTATGAACCCGGATCCTAGGGGTCAGGTGGTGGTAGAGGGATACTGTAGGTGGAACGGGGCCCTTAGGGAATGGTTCGGGTGATTGCACACAGAAGGTCTCGGCCACGGTCTGCACCTGTCCTTTGAACAAAATGTGCATCGAGGTAGAAGGATTGACCTGGCCATGTGGGTAAAGGTGTACAACCTCTCGAGAGTGTAAAATCTAAGTACTTAGCCGTGTCCCCGGTTATGGACAACTTGAGCGAACTGACAAGTCCTTGTTCGAAGATCTCCTCATCCCAATTTCTTAAATAAAATTTGAATGGGTGAACAAGGGTAGGAAGGTACATTGGGGCTTTACCAATGCTACTGTTAATTGGTACATTGGGGATTTACCAATGTTACTGTTAATTAGATTGCAAGAAAATGTTTTGATAAATGATAGGAAAAAATTGGCTTTATGCAAAATGAACTTGAGCTCTACCTGCCAGATGTGCACGTATGGAAAGGTGTAGGATGCCTTTTGAGTCCACAAAAGTGTCCTTGCCAATACTATTCCAAATGTATTGATTCCTTCGGGCTACAACGTTTGATGTTGCAGGTATCCCTAGTTGCTGAAGAAGATGTTAGGATCACGAGTCTTTGCCCAACATGTCTGCCTGTGGCATCCGTGAAGGAAGGGGACTCCATGCTATTTGCTTTCCGTTTGATGTTGAACTCTGATTTATGTTTATGCTAGCCCTTGAGCTATGCAAGTTGTATCGAACTATTTTATTTTCACTGGATCTTAGGTTGTAATGAAGACCTTTGGTACTTGGTATTTCATCTTAAACTGTGTGTGCTAGCAGTTCGATCCAGGGACTAGCACTAATGCACAGGGACTTGCACTTTATTTAAAGTGAGGTCACTACACTACATGTGGTAATTGGTATAATGTCTTGAATAATTTGATACTTGGCAATTGTTGTGCTCATGTTTAAGCTCTTGCATCATATACTTTGCACCTATTAGTGAAGAAATAC